>NW_016910472.1:337282-390824 GCF_001483705.2 Eufriesea mexicana
AACGTAACATAACTAATCCTAACCTTTCGAGACCCGCATTGCTGCCCTCCTCCAATCCAAGCAGAACGTATTAGAGGAGAGTAGAGCGCAGAAATCCATAGAATCGCAGTGTACAGCAGAAAAGTCAAAGCGAACCAAACATGGCCCAAGCAATTACAATATAGCTAAACGAATCTTAACTCAGCATAGCTAGCCGCGGTAACTATTACTAGACACCACAGGGCCAAGCAGAATGTAGTAGAGCGCAATAGAACCCAGGAATGCGCCGAAAAGGAGTGCATACCGCGAGAGTCCAAACCATCCTGACATAACCAGAGCAATCATAACCAAACCAAGCCTAGCCTCGCACAAATTAACGTGTCGAGAAAACTATTATTGGCCTCCCCAGGGTCGAGCAGATCATAGGAGGGAAATATAGTACGTAGAAGTCCACCGAATGGCAGTCAATAGCACAAATGTGAATTCTACCCCATAATAACATACCCAAACTTAATACAATCATACGTAGCATAACCCAAACTAACGTGCCAAAACTACTATTACTGTCCTCCAGAGAGTCCAGCAGAGTGTATCAAAGTAATGTAGAGCTCAGAAATCCTCCGAATAGGAGTGTACAGCACAAAAGTTATCTTTATCCTATCGTAACCCACCGATACTTAATATAGCGAAACGTAACATAACATAGCATAACGTGCCGAGGCCACAATAGCTGGCTTACCCAGAGACAAGCAGAATATACTCGGGCACGGTGGAAATCAGAAGCCAAGCAGCATTGCATTTCATATCACAAGAGTCAAGGGTATCCTGACCAAAGAAAACATAACTTAACCTAACCGAATGTAACATAACTCAACCTGTCGTACAGAGACCAATATTGAAGGCGTCCCCATGGAAAGGCAGAATATACCAGAGCACAGTAGATCGCAGAGTCTCAGAGAGTGTCAAGGATACCATGGCGAAACCTAACCGAGCTTAACGTAACCGAAGATATCGTGCTGCCACCACAATTGCTTGCGTCCACAGAGGCAAGCAGGATGTGACAGAGCGCATTAGAGTGCAGAAGTCCATAGAAAGGCAGTGTTGAGCACAAGAGTGAAAGTTACCCTAACCTAGCACAACCTAACCTAACCTAACCGAACGAAACATAACTGAACCTAACGTGCCTAGACCATTGTTACTGACCTCCACAGGGCCCATCAGAATATACCAGAGCACAGTGGAGCGCAGAAGCCCACCGCATTGCAGTGTAAACCACAAAAGTCAAAGCAATTCTAGCCTAACCTGACCCAACCTAAGCTAACGAAACGTACCGTAACTCAACATAACGTGCCGATACCACTATTGCTGTGCTTCGCAGAGCCAAGCTGACCATACTAGAATACCTTAGATTGCAGAAATCCGCTGAGTGGCAGTTTATGGCATATAAGTGAAAGCTTTCCTCTCCTAACCTAACCAACCGTAACATACACAAGGGTAATATATCTCAACCTGACGTGCAGCGACCACTATTGCTGGCGTCGCCAGAGCCAAGCAGAGCATATATGAGCACAGTAGGGAGTAGAAATCCAACGAGTCGTAGTGTATAGCACAAGAGTCAAACCCATAATAACCAAACCTAACCTACATAGCCTAACCAATCGTAACCTAACTCAGCCTATAGTGTCACGACCACTATTGCTGGCCACCTCAGAGACGCGCAGAGGATAGTATGGCTGTGTAAACCGCAGAAATGCATCGAATTACAGTGCTTAGCACATTTGTCAAAGCTATCCTCTCCTAACGTAACCAATCGTAACATACCAAAGCGTAACCTAACCCAACCGTACGTACCGCGACCGCTGTTGCTGGCCTTACCAGAGCCAGGCGGAACATATTACAGGAGATGGGACCGCCGAAATACACATAACCGCAGGGTACAGCGGAATAGTAAAAGCTATCCAAACCGGACCCAAGCAAATATAACACAGCCAAACGTGACCTAACACAGCCTAAACTGCCACGGCCACAATTTCCAGCCTCCACAGAGCCATGCAGTACATGCTAGAGCCGAGTAGCTCGCAGAAATCCATCGCATTGTAGTGCACAGTGCAAAAGTCAAAGATATCCTACACAACCCAAACAAGCCTAAACTAATCCAACGTAACCTAGCCCTAACTAGAGCGCCGCGGCCGCTATTTCTGACGTACCCTGAGTCGAGCAGGGTAGAGTAGAGCAAAGTAGAGACCAGACACCCAGCGAAATGCAGCGTATATCACAAAAGTCGAAGCAATCCTATACTAACCTATCGAAACGTAATAAAACCAATAGTAACATAACTTAACGTAATGTGCCGATACCACTATTGCTGGAATCCGCAGAGCCATGCAGAAAACACTAGAGCATAGTAGAGCGCTGGCAGCCACCAAATAGCAGCGAATAGTACAAATGTCAAGGATGCCCTTACCTTACCAGGCCTAACCTGAGCCAACCAAATGTAGACTAAATGAACCTACAGAGCCGAGTCTAATATGCTGGCCTCCACAACGCCAAGCAGAAAATATTAAAGGAGAGTAGAGCGCAGAAGTCCAAGGGATGGCAATGTATAGCAGGAAGGTCAAAGCTCTCCTAACCCAACCGAGACAAGCCTAACCTATCCAAACGTAACCTAACTCAACCTGACTTGCCGAGGCCACTATAGCTGGCATCCCTGATCCAATCAGATCATATTATTGCACAGTAGAGCGCAGAAGTCCACCGAATAGATGTGTATAACGTAAAAGACGGATCTGCCCCATCCTAACCAAACCAAACGTAATCTAACCCAGCTTAACATGCCGTGTCCACTATTGCTGGAACCCGCAGTGCCGGGCAGAATATGATAGATCACAGTAGAGCGTAGAAATCGACCGCATTGCTTTGCACAGCACAATAGACGAAGGCGACATGAAAAAACATAATATAACCTAACCTAACCAAATGTAAATTTCCGCGATCACTATTGTGTTACATTTGCGAGGTTAGGTTAGGTGTAGTTCGGTTGGGATAGCCATGACCTTCGTCTGTACACTGTGTTCCTATGGATTTCTGAAATCTCCTCACCCCTGAGCTGAGCTGCTCGTCTCTTTGGTGGTCAGCAGTAGTGGTCACGGCACGATAAGTTGAGTTAGGTTACGTTCGGCTATATTACGCTTTGCTCTGTTAGGACAGTGTAGCATTGACTTCTTTGCTTCGCCCTGCTACTCAGAGAGTTTCGTCCTCCCTACTGTGCCCTAACATTTTCTACTTGTCTCTAGGGAGGCCAGAAACTGTGGTCTCGGCACGTTAGTTCGATTTCGGTTACGTTTGGTTAGTTAAGGTTACGCTAACTTCGGTCGGGATAGCTTTGACTATCGTGCTATACACCGTTATTAGGCGGATTCCTGCGCTCGTCTGTTCTCAGCAAAGTTCTGCTTAGCCATGTGGAGGCCAGCAGCAATTGTCTCGGCACGTTGATTTGAGCAATGTAACGTTTGGTGAGGTGAAGGTTTGTTAAGTTAGGATAGAGTTGTTTTGTCTTTTGTTCTATACACAGATATTTGTTGGATTCCTGCGTTCATCTATGCTCTACTACGTTCTGTTCGGCTCTGGCGAGGCCAGAAATAGTGGTCTCGGCACGTTATATTGGGATATGTTACGCCCATTACGTTACGTTTTCCTATGTTAGTATAAGGTACTCTTGACCCTCCTGCTACACACTACTGTTCGGTGGATTTCTGCGCTCTACAGTGCTCTACTACATTCTGATTTGCCCTGGTGCGGCCGGCAATAACGGCCGCGGCACGATATGTTGAGATATGTTACGTTTGGTTAGGTTACGTTGGTGTGGGTTAGGTTCGGGTAGCTTTGACTTTTTATTTATACGCTGATATTGCATGGATTTCTGCGCTTTGCTCTTCTCTAATATGTTCTGCTCGACTCTGGGAAAGCCTGGAATTATGGTCCCGGCATGTTACGTTAAGTTATGCTACGCTTGGTTAGGTTACGTTAGGTCAGACTATGTTAGCATATCTTCGACATTTGTGCTGTAAACAGCAATGGGGTGGATTTCCGTGCTTTACTGTTTTCTACTATATTCTGCTTTGCCCTGGGGAGGCCAGAAACAGCTGTACCGGTACCACGGGTAGAGTAATGTAACGTTTTGTGATGTGAATGCTGGTTTTGATGGTATAAGGTAGTTCGGGCACTTGCGAAGTACACTGCAATTCGGTGCACCTCTGCGGTCCACTATGCACTAGATTGACCTGTTTGGGCCTGGGGAGGCCAGCAATAGCTGTCTCGGTACTTCATGCTAATACGTAGTACGTCTGGTTTGGTTAGGTTGTGTCATGTGAGGTCTGGATATCTTTGACCTTCGTGCTATTCACAGCAATGCGGTGGATTCCCGCGCCCCACTGTGCTCTAGTACATTCAGCTTGTCTCTGTGGAGGCCTGCAATAGTGATCTCGGTGCGTTAGATTGAGTTATTCTATGTTTGGTTAGGTTAAGTTACTTCCGGTTAGTTTAGGTTATCATCGACTATTGTTCTATACACTGCTATTCGGTGGATTTCTGCGGTATATATTGCACATCTGTACTCTGCTCTACTCAGGGGAGACGAGCAATAGTGGTCGCGGCACGTTAGATTGGTTATTGTTACGTTCGATTATGTTATGTTGGTTTATGTTTAGTTAGGATAGCTTCGACTTTTGTGCTATACACTGCTATTCGGTGCTATTCTGTGCTCTACTGTGCTCTACAACATTCTGCTTGGCCCTGGGTAGTCCAGCAATAGTGGTCGTAGCACGATAGTTCTTGTTATGTTACGTTTGGTTAGGTTAGGTTAAGTAAACTTTGGCCTGGATGTCGTCGACTTTTGTGCTGTACACAGCCTTCCGGTGGCTTCCTGCGCTCTACCGTGCTCTAGTGTATTCTGCTTGGCTCTGGGGAGGCCAGCAATATTGGTCTCGGAACGATAGGTTGAGCATATCTACGTTTGCATATGGCACGTTTGGTAAGGTTAGGATAGAATAGCTTAAGCTTTTGTGCAGTACGGTGCTAGTCGGTGGTCCTCTGCCATCTACTGTTCTCCTGTTCGGCCTGTCTCTGGGGTGGCCTGTAATGGCGGTCTCTGCACTTTAGTTTAAGTCATGCTACGTTTCGTTGTGTTGTGTTCGGAAGGTTTGGTCAGGATTTCTTTGTCTTTTGTGCTATACACAGCAGATCGGTGGATTTGTGCACTCCACATTACTCTAATATGCTGTGCTCGTCTCTAGGGAGGCGGGTGATTGTGGTCGTGGCACGTTAGGTTGAGTGATGTTATGTTTGGTTAGTTTGGGTTAGGTTAAGTTTGGTTAGGATTGCTTTGACTTTCGCGTCATACACTGCTTTTCGGTGGATTTCTGTGATCTGCGGCGCTCAACTATATCCTGCTTCGCTCTGGGAACGCGAGCAATAGAGGTCGCGGCTCGTTTGGTTGGGTCACGTTACGTTGGTATAGGTTAGGTTGTGTTAGGTTTGACCAGGATGTCTTTGACTTTTGCGATATGGAATGCAGTGCGGTGGATTTCTACGTTCTGCTGTGCTCCAGTATATTCCGCTTGGCATTGAGAAGGTCGGCAATAGTGGTCTCGGCAGGTTAGGTTGTGCTAGGCTACGTTCAGCTTTGTTACGCTTGGTTACGTTAGGAGAGGGTAGCTCTGACTTTTGTGATATACACTGCTATTCGGACGGTTTCTGCGCTCGACTGTGCTCCACTGTATCCTGCTTGGCCCCGGGGAGGTCAGCAATAGGGGTCTCTACGCGTTAGGTTTGGTTGAGCTACGTTTTCTTATATTACGTTTGGTTAGGTTGGGAAAGAATACCTTAGACTTCTGCGCCGTACACGGATATTCGGTGTATTTATGTGCCCTACTTTGCTCTAATACGTTCCGCTTGACCCTGCTGTAGCCAGTAACAGCGGCCTCGGCAAGATAGGTTTAGTTATGTTTCGTTTCGCTAGGTCAGGTTAGGAAGGTTTGGTTAGTACTTCTTTGACTTATCTGCTGTACGCTGCCATCCGGTGGATATCTGTGCTCTACATTGCTCTACTATACTCTGCTCGGCCCAGGGGAAGCGGGCATTAGATGTGGCGGCACGTTAGCTTGGGTCAGGTTACGTCTGGTTTGTTTCGGTCATGCTAAGTTTGGTTAGTGTAGCTCTGACTTTCGTGTTATATACTGTTATCCAGTGGATTTCTGTGATCTACTGTGTTCTAGGATATTCTGCTTGGGTCCGGTGAGGCCAGAAATATTGGTTGCTGCGCGATAGGTATAGTTAGGCTACGTTCAGTTATGTTACGTTAGGTTGTGTTTGTCCAGGAGGGCTTAGTCTTATGTGCTGCGTGCTGCTATCCTATTGATTCCTGCGCTCCACTGCGCCCTATCATATTCTGGATGTCTGTGTGGACACCAGCAATAGTGTTTGCGGCACGCTATGTTGAGTTGTGATACGTTCGGAAAGTTCAGGTTAGTTTGGGTTAGGCTACGGTAGCTTCACCTTTTCTGCTATACACGGCCGTTCTGTGGATTTCTGCGCTCTGCTCTCCTCTAATATGTTCTGCTTAGCTTCGGGGTGGCCAGAAATATCGATCGTGGCCCGTTAGGTTTTGTCATCATACGCTTGGCTGTGCTACGTGAGGTTGTGTTTGGTGAGGATAGCCTTGACTTTTGTGCTACCCGCCGCTATACCGTGGATTTTTGCGCATTGATCTCATCTAATATGTTGTCAGCGTCTCTGGGGAGGCCACGAAGAGTGGTCGTCTCAGGTTAGATATGTTAGGTTACGTTTGGTTGGGTTATGTTAGAGTGGCTTTGACTCTACTGCTGCAAACTGCAATTCTATGGATTTCTCCGCCCGACCGTCCCTCTAATATGCTCGACTCTGCGGAGGCCAGAAATAGTGGTTGCCGCACGTTTGGTTGATTTGTGTTTGGTTATTTTAGGATGGGATATATGTGGAGAGGATAGGATTAACTTTTGTGCTATACTTTGTTATTCTGAGGATTTGTGCTCTCTACTGCGCTCTACAATGTTCTGCTTGGCCCTGGGGAGTCCAGCAATAGCGGCCGCTGCGCGTACGTTTCAGTTATGTTACGTGTGGTTAGGTACCTCTGCTTGGGCTAGGTTTGGACAAGTTCGGATTTCCTGCTATGCACTCCGATTCTACGGATTTCTGCGTTCTACTCTCCTCTAAGATGTTCCGCTTGGCTGTGTGAAAGCCAGCGATAGTGGTCTCAGAGCTTTCGGCAGAGTCATCTTACGTACGGATAGGTAAGCTTTGGTTAGGTTCGGCCTAGATATCTGTGACTTTTGTGCTATGCACTGCAATCCAGCGGAATTCTGTGCTCTGCTGTGCACTGGTATGTTCTGCTTGGCTTGGGGAGGACAGTAACAGTGGTCTCAGCATGTTACATTGTATTCAGTTACGTTTGGTTATGTCACGATTGGTTAGGCTATGAGAGGATAGCTTTAACTTTTGCGCCATACACTGCAATTCGGTGGATTCCGAAGCTCTACAGTTCTCTAATATGTTCTGCCTGTCTCTGGGGGGACCAGCAGTATCGGTCGTGGCACGTTTGCTTCAGCTATTCTACGTTTGGTTTAGTTGGTCTGCGATAAGTTTGGTTAGGATTAATTTGAATTTTGGGCTATAAACTGCTATGCGGTGGATTTCTATGCTCTACTGTGATCTAGTATATACTGCTTGGATAAGTGGAGGCCAACTGTAGTGGTCTCGGCAAATTAGGCTGATGTACGTTGTGTATGGTTGTCCTAAGTTTGGTTAGGTTAGGAGAGGGCAGCTTTGACTTTTGTCCTCTACACTGCTATTCGGAGGACCTCAGCGCCCTTCGTTGCTCTACTATACTCTACTGGACTCGCTGCAGGCCAGTAATGTTGGCCGTGTCACGATATGTTTTAATAGGTTACGTTTGGTTAGGTTCGGTTAAGTTTGGTTAGGATATCTGTGACCTTCGTGCTTTGCACCGTTATTCGGTGGACACCAGCTGCGCTCTAACATGCCCTTCTTTGATCTGGGGAGGCCAGAAATTGTGGTCGCGGCACATTAGGTTGAGTTAGGCTACGCTTGGTTAGGTTACGTTTGACCAGGTTCGGATAGGCTACTCTGACTTTTGTGCTTTACACTGCTTTTCGGCGTATTCCTTTGATCTACTGAACTCCCCTTCACTCTGGTTTACTCTGCGGAGGACAGGAGCAGTGGTCGCGACACGTCACTTTGGGCCATGCAGCGTCTGGTTCGGTTAGATTTGGTCAGGTTATGTTTGAATGTCTTCGCCTTCTATGCTGTTCGCTGCATTGCGGTGAATTTCTGCGCTATACTGTGCTCTGGTACGTTCTGCTCGTCTCTGTTGAGGCCAGCAATAGTGGTTGCGGTACGTTAGGTTGAGTTATGTTACGTCTGGTTATTTTATGGATGGATATATTTGGACGAGAGGCCTTGACTTTTGTGCTATAAACTGCTATCTGCCGCTTTCTGTGCTCCACTGCTTTCCAATATTTTCTGCTTGGCACTAGGGAGGTCAGCGATTGTGGTCTTGGCACGTTAGGTTGAGATATGTTTCGTTTGGTCACGTTATGTTAGGAGAGGTTAGGATAGGTCACCTTCGAATTTTGTGCTATTCACTGCAATGCGGTGGGTTGCTGCGCACTACTGTGCTCTAGTACATTCTGCTTGCCTTTATGGAGGCCAGATATAGATGTCTCGTCTTATTAGGCTGAGTTAGGTTGCGTTCGGTTTCGAAACGTTTGGCTATGTTAGGACGCGCTACACCTTCTTTTGTGCTATACAAAGCTATTCGGTTGGCTTTTATGCGATAATGTGCTCTAATATGCTCTGATTGGCTCTGGGATGGCCAATAACAGTAGCATCAGCACGTTCCGTTGAGTTATGTTACGTTTCGTTAGGGTAGGTTGCGAAGGCTAGGATTTCTTTGACTTTTGTCCTTTACACTGCCATTCGGTGGATTTCTGCAATCTACATTGCTCTACTATACACTTCTCGGCTCTGGGGAGGCGAGCAATAGTGGCCGGGGCACGTTATTTTGAGTTTGGATACATTTGGTTTGGTTAGGTTGGACTAAGTTTGGTTAGGAAAGCTTTGGCTTTCGTGATATACACTGCTGTTCGGTGTATTTATGTGATCTGCAGTGCTCTATCGCATTCTGCTCGTCTATCGGGATTACAGGAGCAGTGGTCGCTGCAAGTTATGTTGAGATATGCTACGTTCAGTTAGGCTATGCTAGGTCTGGTTATGCTAGGCCATGTACATCCTTTGACTATTTACAACAATTCGGCGGATTTCTGAGTTATACCTTGCTCTGGTAATGTCTGCTTGCCTCTGTGATGGCCCGTAATAGCGGTCACGTCGTGTTAGATTGGGTTAAGATACGTTTGGTTGTGTTACGCTTGGCTAGGCTAGGATAGGCTACTTTGACTTTTGTGCTGTAAACTGGTACTCGGTGGACATCTGCGCTGTAGTGTGCTGTAGTATGCTGTGCTTGGCACTACGAAGGCCATTAATATCCGTCGCGGCATGTTATGTCGAGTCAGGCTACGTTTGGTTAGGTTAGGTTAGGATATCTCAGAATTTTGTGCTCCACGCTGCCATTGGGTTGATCTCTGCACTACAATGTGTTCTAATATTTCTGCTTGTCTCTACGTAGCCGATCAATTGTGGCCGCCGCACGATGTGTTAGGTAATGCTACGCTTGGTTAGGTTTCGTTATGCCAGGTTTGGTTAGGTCATCCCCGGCTTCTGTGCTATACGCTGCTATTCGGTGAATTTCTGCGCTCTACATTGCTCTACTTCATTCTGCACAACTCTGGGGATGCGAGCAATAGTGGTCGTGGCACGTTATATTGAGTTAGATTATCTTTGGGTACGTTCGGTTGTGCTAAGTTTGGTTAGGATAGCTCTGACTATCGCGATATAAACTACTATTCGGTGGATCTCTGCTCTCTACATTGCTCTACTATAATCTGCTCGACTCTGAGAAGGCGAGAAATTGTGGTCGAGGCCGGTCAGGCTGCGTTAGGCTACGTTGGATAGGTATGGTTTGGTTAAGTTTGGTTAGGATATCTACGACTTTCGCATTATACACCGTTATTCGGTAGATTTGTGTCATCTACTGTGCGATGCTACATTCTGCTTGGATGAGGAGACGCCAGGTGCATTGGTCGCGGCAGGACATATTGAGCTATGCTACGCTCGGCGAGGTTAGGCTATGTCAGGTTAGGTTAGGTTATCCACAAGTTTTGTGCTATACACTGCTTTCCGGTGGATTCCTGCGCTCTACGTTGATCTATTATACTCTGCTCGACCCTAGGGTGGAGAGCTACAGTGGCCGAGTCACGATCGGCAGAGTTTTGTTACGATTGGTTTGGTTAGGATAGGCTTGTTTGGAGAGGACATCTTCGACTTTCGCGCTTCACACCGTTATTCGTTGAATTTCCGTGACCGTTTGTGCTCTACTACATTCTGCATGGCTCCGGGGTGGCCAGGAGCAGCGGACGTGGCACGTCATGTTGGGTTATGAAGCGTTTGGTTAGCTTAGATTATGCCAGGTTATGTCAGGATGACAATGTCTTTTGTGCTATACACTGCAATGCGGTGGATTCCTGCGCTCTACTGTGCTCTAGCATATTCTGCCTGGCTCTCTGGAGGCCAGCATTGGTAGTCTCGGCAAGTTAAGTTGAGTCAGACTATGTTTGGTTATGTCCTGTTTGCTTGGTCGGGCTCGGGTAGCCTTGACTTTTCCGATATACACTGCGATTTTATGGATTTCGGCGTTCTGCCCTCAACTAACGTGTTCCGCTTGACGCTGTGGAGGCCAGCAGTATTGGTCTCGGCACTATGGGCTGAGTTATGTTACGTTTGGTTATGTTACGGTTGGATAGGTTAGGAGAGGACAGTTCTGACATTGGTGCTAGAGTCTGCTATTAGTTGTATTTCTGTCCCCTACAGTGTTTTAATATTTTCAGCTTAGCTCTGGGAATGCCAGCAACTGTGTCCTCGGCACGTTAGGTTGAGTTATGCTATGTTTGGCTTTGATCTGTTCGTTTCGGTTAGGTTTGGGTAACATTGACATATCCGATATACACTCCGATTCTATGGATTTCTGCGTCATACTCTCGACCAACGTGTTCTGCTCGGCTCTACGAAGGCAAGCAACTGTGGTCGCGGCACGTTAGGTGGCGCTAGGTTACGTTTAGTTATGTTATAGTTGGTTAGGTTAGGAGAGGATAGCTTCAAGTTTAGTGCTATATTCCGCTATTATGTGGATCTCTGCTCCCTACAGTGCTCTAATATCTTCAGCTTGGCTCTGAGGAGACCAGCAATAGTGGCATCGGCACGTTATGTACATTCAGGTTACGTACGGTTATGTTGGGTTACGCTAAGTTTGGTAGCTTTAACTTTTGTGCTGTGCACTGCAGTTCGGTGGATTTCTGTGCTGTACTGTGCTCCACTATGTCATACTTTGCCCTGGAGATGGAAGCAATAGCGGTCTCGGCACGTTAGGTTGTGTTGCGCTATGTTTGATTATGTTCCTTTGGTATTGGTTGGATTTGTGTAGCTTCGACTTTTCTGATATACACTGCGATTCAACGGATTTCTGCATTCTACTCTCCACTAGTGCGTTCTGTTCGGCTCAGGGGTGGCCGGCAATAGTGGTCGCTGCACGTTAGCTTGAGTTATGTTACGTTTGACTATGTTACGATTTGTTAGGTTAAGAGAGGAATAGTTTGGCATTAGCGCTATGGTCTGCTATTACGTGGATTCCTGCGCCCTACAGTGCTCTAATACTTTCAGCTTGGCTCTGGGAAGGACAGCAAAAGTGGTCTCGTCACGTTATGCTGAGTCAGGTTACGATCGCTTAGGTTGGGTTAGTATATGCTTCAAGTTCTCTTGGTTTAGGTTGCTACGACTCTTGTGATATACACTGCTTTTCTAAGTATTTCTGCGTTCTGCTCTCCACTAGCGTGTTCTGCTTAACTCTGGTGGAGCCAGCAATAGTGCTCGCGGCACGTTAGGTTGAGTTTCGTTACGTTTGGTTATGTTAAATTTGGTTAGGTTAGGAGGGGATAGCTTCAAGTTTAGTGCGGTAGTCCACTATTAGTTGGATTTCTGGTGCCAACAGTGCTCTAATATCTTCACCTTGGCCCTGGGAATGCCAGCAATAGAGCCCTCGGCTCGTTGCGTTGAGTCACGCTACGTTCGCTTAGGTTGGGCTAAGATATGTAGGGCAAGTGTAGTTTCGACTTTTGCGGTATACACAGCGATGCAATGGATTTCAGCGCTCTGCTCCCCAATAATGCGTTCTGCTTGCCTCTGGGGTAGCCCGCAATACTCGTCGCGGCACGTTAGCATGAGTTATGTTTCGTTTGGCTATGTTCTGTTTGTCTGGGGTAGGTTTGGGTAGCTACCACTCTTCTCATATACGCGGCGATTCTACGGATTTCTGCATTCTGCACTACACTATTGTGTTCTGCTTGGCTATGTGGAGGCCAGCAATGGCGGTCGTGGCATGCTAGTTTGTGTTAGGTTACGTTTGGGTATGCTACGATTGGTGTGGTTAGGGGAGGATAGCTTTGACTTTAGTGCTATAGTCAGTTATTAGTTGGGTTCCTTCGCCCTACAGTGCTCTAAGATGCTCAGCTTGGCTCTGGGAAGGCCAGCAATAGTACCCTCGGCACGTTATGTTTAGCCATGTTACGTTCAGTGAGGTAGCGTTAAGCAAATTTTGGTTAGGATAGCTTTATCTTTTTTGCTGTGCGCAGCTATTCGGTGAGCTTGTGGTATCTACTCTACAATTGTATGCCCTGCTTTGCTCGTCGGCGGGGGGGGGGGCAACAACGGCGTTCTGGACAAGTTAGGTTGAGTCAGGTTAAATTTGGTTACGTTCTGTTGGCTTGGGTTAGGCTTGGGTAGCTCCTACTTTTCTGATACCCACTGCGATTATATGAATTTCTGCTTTCTACTCCCCGGTAACGTGTTGCGCTTGATTCTGGTGTGTGCAGCAGTAGTGGTCGCGGCACGTTAGGTTGAGTTTCGTTGCGTTTGGGTATGTTACGATTGGTTAGGTTAGGGGATGGTACCTATGACTTTATTGCTATAGCCTGCTATTCGGTAGATTTCTTCACCCTACAGCTCTTTAATTTTTCCACCCTGGCCCTGGGAAGGCCAGCAACAGTGGCCTCCACACGTTATGTTCGGCTAAGGTACGTTCGGTTAGGTTGGGTTAGGAAATGCTTGGTCAGGATAGCTTTATCTTTGGCGCCATGCGCAGCTATTCGATAGATTTCTCCGCTCTACCGTGCTCTAGCAAGTCCTGCTTGGCTCTGGGAAGGACAGAAACAGTGGTCTCGGTACCTTATGTTTGGTCAAGATACGATCGGATAGGTTGAGTTTGGCAGTGATTCGCTATGCTCTGTTGGCTTGGGCTAGGCCTGCGTAGCATTGACTCTTCTGATATTCACTGCGATTCTATGGATTTCTCGCTTGTACTCTCCACTACTGCATTCTACTTGGCTGTGTGTAGGCCAGCAATAGTGGTCGTGGCACGATAGTTTATGTCATGTTACGTTCGGTTATGCTGGGTTAGGCTAAGTTTGGTAAGGATAGCTTCAACTCTTGTGCTACACACTGCTACGTTTGCGTATGAAAACTTTGACAACGTTAGAATAGAATGGCATAGACTTTTGTGCCAGTCACCACTATTAGGTGGATACCTCCGCTCTACTGCGTTCTCATATGTTCTGCTTGGTTTCGGTGGTGGGGGCGGGGGGGGGGGGGGGGGGGGGAGATAGGATGGCACAGTTACAATACGTTTGTGTAGGTTAAGTAGGTTAATGGTAGTACCGCGTGCGACTGACCCTTGCGCTATAAACTGTAATGTGGTGGGTTTATGCGCTCTGCTGTGCTCTATTATATTCTGGATCTGGGGAGGCTAGCAATAGCTTTCTGGGCACGTAAATTTGAGCTATGCTACGTCCGTCCGTGTTACGGTGGGTGAGGTTAGAATATGTTAGTTTAGGCTTCTGTGCTATACACTACTACCCGCGGGTTCCTGCGCTCTACTGCGTTCTCATATTTTCCGCTTGGCTGTGTAGGGAGGGGTGCAACAATGGCGATTTCGGCACGTCATTCTTAGTTACACTACGTTTGGGTAGGTAAAGTATAGCCAGGTTAGGTCTGTGTATATCTGACTCTTGCGTTATACACTGCCATGTGGCTGACTTCTGTGATCTGCTGAACTCTACTACATTCTACTAGGCTCCGTGGAGGCTAGGAGTAGTGGTGGCGGCACGTTATTTTGAGCTATGCTACGCTCTGTTAGGTTAGGTTCGGGTAGGTTACGTTAGGGAATTTACGGCTTTGTGCTATTCACTGCAATACGGTTGATTTCTGCTCACTACTGTGCCCTAGTACATTATGCTTGTCACTGTGGATGACAGCAATAGTGGCCTCGTCATGTTCGGTTGAGCTGGGCTACGTTTGGGTACGACAGGTTTGGGTATGGTAGGATACGCTACTCCGACTTTTGTGCTTAACACTGCTTTTCGGCGTATTTCTGTTATCTGAGGTGCTCCACTACATTCTGCTTTGATCTGGGGAGGATAGGAGCAGTGGTCACTGCACGCCATGCTGGGTTATGCTCTTTTTGATTAGGTTGGATAAGGTTTGGACAGGATACGGTGTCTGCGGCTCTTGTGCCATTCACCGCAATGCGGCTCGTTCCTGCTCTCTGATATGCTCTAGTACATTCTGCTTGTCTCTGTCGAGGCCAGAAATAGTGGTCTCGTAATGTCACGTTGAGTCAGACTACGTTTGTGAATGTCATGTTTGGCTAGGTTAGGAGAGGCTACGTTGTCTTTTGTACTGTACACTGCTGTTCCGTGGATTTCTGCGGTCTACATTGTTGTACTGTCCTCTGCTCGACGCTGGGGGGGGGGGCAGCAATATTGGCCGCGGCACGATATGTTGGGTTAGCTTACGTTTGGTTAAGTTACGTTTGGTTAACCTCGGCCTGGTTAACAAAGACTTTCGTACTAAACACTGCTATTCGGAGCATTACCGCGCTGTACGGCGCTCTACTATATTAGGTATAGCCATGGGAATGCCAGCAATATTGGTCTCGGCACGTTAGGTTGAGTTGGGCTGAGTTTGATTAGGTTCTGTTATATTGCGTTTGTTTAGGGTGGCTTCGACTTTCGTGCTATGCATTATTATCCGGCGGGTCCATATGATATATTGCGCTCTTCTGTATTCTGCTTGGCTCTGTGGAGTCCGGCAGCAGAGGTCGCGGCACGATCTGTTGAGTTACGCTGCGTACTGCTTGTTTAGGTTATGTCAGGTTATTTTCGGATATCATCAACTTCTGTGCTATTCACTGCAGTGCGGAGGATTTCTGCGCCGTACGGTGCTGTAGAACATTCTGCTTTTCTCTGTGTATATCAGCAATATTGTTCTGGTAATGTTAGGATGAGATATGCTCCGCTTGGTTATGTTACGCTTGGCTAGGTTAGGATAGGCTACTTTGACTTCTGTGCTATTCACTGCTATTCTTGGGATTTCTGCACTCTAATGTGCTCCAGTTTGCTCTGCCTCGCGCTGGGGATGCCAGCAATTCTGGTCACGTCACGTTATGTTTAGATACTCTACGTTTGGGTAGGTAATGTGTGGTCAGGTTATGTCAGGGTCTGTTTGACTTTTGTGCTATGCACCGTAATGCGGTGGATTTCCGCGCTGTGCTGTGCTCTAGTATATTCTGCTTGGCTCTGGGGCGGAGAGCAATAGTGGTCTCGGTATGTTCGGGTGAACTGTGCCACGAATGTGTATGTTAGGTTTGGTGAGGTTAGGACAAGATAGTTTAGACATCTGTGCTGTACACTGCTATCCTCCGCCTACTGCGCTCCACAGCGTTCTAGTATTCCCTGCTTGGCCCTGGGAAGGCCAGGAATGGTGGTCTCGGCGCGATAGGTTTAACTAGGCTGCGCTTGCATATGGCAAGTGTGGTTATGATAGGACAGGCCATCTTAGACTTTCGTGCCATTCACTGCATTTCGGTGGACTTCTGCGCCCTACTGCGCTCCAATACGACCTGCTTGGGACTGCGGTGGCCAGTAACAGTGTTATCGGCACGTTCGGTTGAGTTATGTTACGTTTCGTTAGGGTAGGTTGGGATGGCATGTTTGGGATTTCTTTCACTTTTGTGCCATACACTGATATTCGGTGTATTTCTGGGCTATTCATCCCTCTGCTCTACTCTGTCCGACTCTGGGTAGGCGAGGAGTAGTGGCTGTAGCTTGTTATTTTGAGTCGGGTTGCGTTCGGTTGGTTTAGGATTGGTTAATTTCGATTGGGATAGCTATGACTTTCGTGCTATACACTGTTATTAGGTGTTCCTGTGATCTACTGTCCTCTACTACGTTCTGCTTTGCTATGGGGTGGTCAGGAGCAGTAGTCGCTGCACGTTATATTGTGTTAGTCTAGGTTTGGTTTGGTTAGGTAAGGTCAGATTATGTTGTGTCACCTTCTAATTTTGTGGTACTCACTGAAATGCGGTGGATTTCTTCGCTCTCATCTGCTCTAATGTGCTCTGCCTGGACTTGCGGAGGCAATCAATATTGTCCTTGAAACGTTATGTTGAGTTACTCTACGTTTGGAAACGTTAGGTGAGGTCAGGTTATGCCAGGGTATGTCCGACTTTTGTGCTGTACAATGTATGCGGTAGATTTCAGTACTCTGCTGCCCTCTAGTATACTCTGCTTGGCTCTGGAGAGGCCAGCAATAGAGGTCATGGCACGATAGGTTGGCCTATGCCAAATGGTTGTATTCCGTGTTGTGAAGTTAGGATGGGATAGTCCAGACATCTGCGCGATGATCTGTTATCCTCAGATTTCTGCGTTCCACTGCCTTCTTATATCTTCTGCTTGTCTTTGGGGAGGCCAGCAATTGTGGTCTCGGCGAGTTAGGCTTAGCTACTCTATCCTAGCGTACGACAATTTTGGTTATGTTAGGATAGTCTAGCTTAGACTTTTGTGCCATTCACCGCTATTCGATGGACTTTTCCGCTCTACTGCGCTCTTATTTGCTGCACAACTCGGGGGCGGCCAGGTGTTGCGGCCTCGCTACATTAGGTTATGCTATGTTACGTTCTTTTGTTTAGGATGTGCAATGTTCGGCAATGGTAGCTTTGAATTTCGTGTTCTACACCGATGTTCAGCGGAGTACTGCGCTCCACTGCGCAGCACATCATTCTGCTTGCCTCTGGGAGGCGAGCAATGCTGGTCTCGGCTTGTTAGGGTGAGTTAGGTTACGTTAGGTTATGTTAGGTTTGGTCTGGTTAGGATACGACATTTTCGACTCTTGTGCTATTCACTGAAATGCGGTGGGTTTCTGCGCTTTACGTTGCTCTACTATGCTGCGCTCGACTCTGGGGAGGCGAGCAACGGTGGTCTTGGCACGTCACGTTGTGTTATGTTACGCTTGGTTATGTTGAGTTAGGCAATATTTGGTTAGGGTAGCTCTGACTTTTGTGCTATACACGCCTATCCGCGGATTTCGGCGCTCTACTGTGCTCTAGTACCTTCTGCTTGGGTCTGTGGAGGCCTGCAACTGCATTCTCGGCACGCCAGTTCGACTTAGTCTACGCTGGTTAGGTTAGGTTAGGTTAAGCTCGGCCAGGTAACTTAGTCTTTCTTGCTGTACACTGCTATTCGGTGTATCCCGGCACTGTACTGTGCTCTACTTAATTATGCTGAGCCGTCGTAATACCAGCAATATTGGTCTCGGCACGTTAGGTTGAGTTAGGCTTCATTTGGCTAGTTTAGGTTGGCTTAAGTTCGGAAATGGCAGCTTTGACTTTCTTGCTTTACACTGTTATTCGGCGTACTTCCGCGATCTACTGTGCTCTACCGTATTCTGCTTGGCTATGGGGGGCCTGGAGCAGTTGTCGCTGCAAGCTATGTTGAGATATGCTGCGCTCGGTTTTGCTAGGATAGGTCAGGTTTTTATCGGGCGTCTACCGTTTCTGTGCTATTCACTGCGATGCGGTTGTTTTCTGCTCTATACCGTGCTCTGGTACGTTATGATTGCCTCTGTTGAGGCCAGCAATAGCGGTCCCGTCGTATTAGGTTGGGTTATGCCACGTTTGGGTATGTCACGTTTGGCTAGGTTAGGGTATGCTACTCTGACTTTTAGCTTTACGCTGCATTTCGGCGTATTCCTTTGATCTACTTTGCTCTGCTACATTCTGTTTGCTCTGCGGAGGACAGGAGCAGTGGTCGCGGCACGTCACGTTGGGTCATGCAGCGTCTGGCTCGGTTAGATTTGGTCAGGATATCTTTTAATGCCTTCGTCCTCTTTGCTGTTCGCTGCATGCGGCGGATTTCTGCGCTATACTGTGCTCTGATGCGCTCTGCTTGTCTCTCTTGCGGCCAGCAATAGCGGTCCCGTCGTATTAGGTTGGGTTATGCTACGTTTGGGTATGTGACGTTTGGCTAGGTTAGGGTATGCTACTTTGACTTTTAGCTTTACACTGCATTTCGGCGTATTCCTTTGATCTACTTTGCTCTGCTCCATTCTGCTTTGCTCTGCGGACGACAGGAGCAGTGGTCGCGGCACGTCACGTTGGGTCATGCAGCGTCTGGCTCGGTTAGGTTAGGTCAGGATATGTTTGAATGCCTTCGCCCTCTCTGCTGTTCGCTGCATGCGGCGGATTTCTGCGCTATACTGTGCTCTGGTGCGCTCTGCTTGTCTCTCTTGCGGCCAGCAATAGCGGTCCCGTCGTGTTAGGTTGGGTTGTACTCAGTTCGGGTGTGCTACGTTTAACTGCGTTAGGACAGAATATCTTAGGCCTTCGTGCCATTCACTGCTATTCGGTGGATTTCTGCGCCCTACAGCGCTCCAATATTTCCACTTGTCCCTGGGGGGCGGGGCATCAATAATGATCTCGGCACGTTAAGTTGTGCAATGTTACGTACCATTAGGTTAGGTTATGTCAGGTTATTTTAGCATGTTATCGACTTTTGAGCCGTTCACTGCAATGCGGCGGGTTTCTGCGCCCTACTGTGAGCCAGTACATACTGCTTGTATTTGTGGGGGCCTGCAATGGTGGTCTCGTCATGATAGGTTGTGTTGGGTTACGTTTGGCTATGTTACGTTTGGCATGGTTATGCGAGGATACTCTGTCTTTTGTGCTATGCGCCGCTATTCGGTTGATTTATGCGCAGTAATGCGCTCTAATATGTCCTGCTTGATTCTACGAAGGACATAAATAGGGGTCGCGGCACGTTATGTTGGGTTAGACAACGTTTGGTTGGGTTAGGTTAGGTGAGGTTAGGTTAGGATATATTTGGCTGTTGTACTCTACACTGCTATTCGGTGGATCTCTGCGACCTAATGTGTTAATGTGTTCTAATGTGCTAGGCTTGCCTGTACGAGTGCCACCAGTAGCGGTCGCCGCACGTTATGTTGAGTTATGTTACGTTTGGTTAAGTTAGCTTATGCCAGGTTTGGTTGCACTTTCCTCGACGTTTGTGATATACACTGCTACACGGTCGATTTCTGCGCGCTACATTGCTCTACGGTTGTCTGCCCGAATCTTGGGAGGCGAGCAATAGCGGCCGCGGCACGTTTGGTTGGGTTATGCTACTTTTGTTTATGTTAGGTTAGGTCTGGTTATGTAAGGATATCTACGGCTTTTGTGCTATTCACTGCATTGCGGTGGACTTCTGCGCCAAACCGTGCTGCGGTACATCCCCCTTGCCACTGTGGAGGCGACCATTGTTTGTCTCGTCAAGTTAGGTTGATTTAGGCTACGTTTGGATATGTTAGGTTTGACTGGGTTAGGATACGCTACCATTTCATTCGTGCTATTCACTGCTGTCGGTGGATTCCTGCGCTCAAATGTGCTCTAATATACCGTGCTTGGCGCAGGGAGGGTCAGAAGTGCCGGTCTCTGCACGCAGTGTTGAGTCAGGCTACGTTTGGGTATGTCCCGTTTGTTTGGGTTAGCCATGCGTAGCTTTGTTTTCCTGCGTTCTACTTTCCCCTACCGTGTTTCGCTTTTCTCTGGTGAGACCAGCAATAGCGGGTGGGGCACCATAGGCTGAGATAGGCAATGTTTGTTTATGTTACGGTTTGTTAGATTAGAAGAGGATCTATTTGACTTTAGTAGTATAGTCTGCTATTAGGTGGATTTCTGCACCCTACAGCGCTTTAATATTTACAGCCTAGCTCTGTGAATGCCAGCAACACTTATCCCGGCACGTTATATTTTGTCAGGTTACGTTCGGCAAGGTCGGGTTAAGCCATGTTTTGTAGGGGTAGCTACAACTTTAGTGCTTTACACTGCTAATCGCTGGGTTTCTGCGCTCTACTGTGCTCTAGTATGTCCTGCTCGGCTCTGGGGTGGGCAAAAATAGCGGTCTCGGCACGTTAGGAAGCGTCAGGCTATGTTTGGTTTTATTCCGATTGTTTAGGTTAGGCTTCGGTAGCTTTGACTTTTCTGGTATACACGGCGATTAAATGGATTCCTGCGTTCTACTTTCCAATAACGAGTTCCGCTTGACTCTGGGTTGGTCCGCAGTTGTGGTCGCTTGGGACGCTTGGCAGTGGGGAAAGCAGCAATAGCGGTCTTCGGACGTTAACTTACGTTATGTTATGTTTGGTCATGTTACAGTCGGTTAGGTAGGGAGAGGGTAGCTTTGACTTTAGTGCTTTAGTCTGCTATCAGATGGATTTATGCCCCCTACAGTGCTATAATATTTTCAGCTTGGCTTTGGGAAGGCCAGCAAGAGTGGCCTCGACACGTTATGTTGAGTCAAGTTATGACCGGTTAGGTTGGTTTAGGCAATGTTTGGTCAAGTTAGCTACAACTTTTGCGCTGTGCGCAGCTATTCGCAAGATTTCTGCGCTCTACTGTGCTCTAGTATGTCCTGCTTCGCTCTGCGCAGTGCAGCAATGGCGTCCTCTGCAAGTTAGATTGAGTTATGCTATATTTGGATGTGTCCAGCTTATTTGGGATAGGTTGGTGTAACTCAGATTTTTCCGGTATACACTGCGATTCTATGGATGTCTGTGTCCTACTCCCCACTACCGCGTTCTGCTTGGCTCTGCGGAGGCCAGCAATGGCGGCCGCGACACGTTATGTTGTGCTAGGTTACGTTTGGCTTTGTTACGATTGGTTAGGTTAGGTTGGGATAGCTTCGTCTTTAGTGCTTTATTCTGCTATTAGGTGGATTTCAGTGTCCTACAGTGCTCTAATAATTTCAGCTTGGCTCTTGCAAGGCCAGGAAGGTTGGCCTCGGCCCGATGTTATGTGTCATGCTACGCTCGCTTAGGTTGGGTTTGGCTACGTTTGGTAAGGACAGCTTTAACTTTTGTGCTGTACACTGCTATTCTGTGGACTTCTGCGCTCTGCTCTGCTGTAGCATTTCCTGTATGGCTCTGGCGAGGGCAACAATAGAGGTGTCGGCAGGTTAGTATGAGTCAGGCTATGTTTGGTTATGTTTTGTTTGTTTGTGTTAGGTTTTGGCAGCTTTGACTTCTCAGATGTATACAGAGATTATATGAACTTCTGCGATCTACTCTGCACTAATGTGTTCCGCTTGACTCTGAGTTCGGCAGCAATGTTGGTCGCGTCACGTTAGGTTGACTTAGGTTACGTTTGGTTACGTTACGATTGGTTACGATAGGAGGAGATAGCCTCGACTTTAGCTCTGCGCTTTGCTATTAGGTGGATTTCAGCGCCTTATAGTGCTCTAATATTATCAGCTTGCCTCTGGCGAGGCCAGCAAGGGTGGTCTCGGCACGTTACGTTGAGTCAGCTTACGTTCGGTTATGCTAGGTTAGGCTATGTTTGGCCGGGAATGCTTAAACTTTTGTGCTGTACACTGCGATTCGGCGGATTCCTGCACTCTACTGTGCACGAGTATGTCCTGCTTGGCTTTGGGGAAGGCAACAATAGAAGTCTCGGCCCGTTAGGTAGAGCTATGTTACGCTTGGTAATGTTACGGGTACTTATATTAGGAGAGGATGGCTCTGACTTTAGTGCTATAGAGTGCTATTAGGTGGATTCCTGCTCCCTACGGTGCTTTAATATTTTCAGCTTGGCTCCGGGTTGGCAAGCAATAGTGGTCTGGGCACGATCAGTTTAGTAATGATACTTTCGGTCAGGTTGGGTTAGGCTAAGTTTGGTTAGGATAGTTTTAACTTTCGTGCTGTACGCTGCCGTTCGGTGGGCTTCTGCGCCCTACTGCGTTCTAGCATGTCCTGCTTGGCTCTTGGGAGGCCAGAAATAGTGATGGCGGCACGCCAGGTTAATTTAGGAAACGGTCGGTCATGTTACGATTCCCAATGTTAGGAGAGGATAGCTATGTCTTTAGTGCTATAGTCTGCTATTAGCCGGTATTCTGCGCACTACTGTGCCCTAATATTTTCGGCTTGACTGTGGCAAGGCCAGTAATAGTTGTCTCGGCACGTTTGATGAGTCAATTTACGTTCGGTTAGGATAGGTCAGGCTATGTTTGGTAAGCATAGCATTAACTTTTGAGCAATACATAGCTATTCGGTACAATTCTTCGCTCCACTGTGCTCTAGTATGTCCTGCTTGGGTCTGGGGAGGGTAACAATGGCGATCTCCGCATGTTTGGTTCAGTCAGGCTATGTTTGGCTACGTTCTGTTGTTTTGGGTTAGGCTTGGGTAGCTTTGACGTTTCTGGCGTACACTGAGATTACGTGGCTTTCGGTGTTCTACTCTCCACTAACGCGTTCCGGTTGTCTCTGTGGAGGACAGCAACAGCGCTCGCGGCATGTTTGGTTGAGTTAGGTTACGTTCGGTTATGTTACGTTTGGATAGATAAGGAGAAAGTAACAAGGACTTTAGAGGTATAGTGTGGTATTGGGTGGATACCTGCGCCCTACAGAGCTCAATTGTTTTCATCTTGACTCTGGCAAAGCCAGCAATAGTGGTCGCGGCTCGTTACGGTGAGTCAGGTTACGTTTGGCTAGGTAGGGTCTGGCTATGTTTGGTCAGGGTAGCCTTAACTCTTTAGCTCTACTCTGCTGTTCGGTGGTTTTCTGAGCTCCGCAGTGCTCTAGTATGTCAAGCTTCGCTCTGGAGAAGGAAACAATAGCGGTCTGGGCACGTTAGGTTGAGCTATGCTACGTTCGGTTAGGTCAGGCTAGGACAGGCTTTGCTAGAATATCTGCGGCTTTTGTGCTATTCACTAAAATGAGCTGGATTTCTGACCTCTACTGTGCCCTAGTGCGTTCTGCTTGGCACTGGCGTAGCCAGCAATAGTGGTCTCGGCATATTATGTTGAGTTACTTTACGTTTGGTGTGGTTAGGTTGGGTCAGGTTATGTTAGGATATCTTCGAATTTTGTGCTATTCACTGCAATGCGGAGGTTTCCTGCGATCTACTGTGCTCTAGTATACGCTACTAGTCCTGTGGGGGTCTGCAATAGTTGTCTCCTGATATTAGGTTGAGTTAGGTTTCGTTTGGATATATTACGTTTGGCTAGGTTAGGACAGGCTACTTTGACTTTTGTACTTTACACTGCTAATCGGTGGATTTCTGAGAATTACTGTGCTCTGATATGTTCTGCTCGACTCTGTGGTGGCCAGCAGTAGTGGTCGGGTTAAGATAGGTTGAGCTATGCTACGTTCGGTTATGATAAGGTTGGATATATTATGGGAGGATAGCTTTGACTTTTATACTGTACACTGCTATTCGGTGGATCTGCACTCAATCGTGCTCCAGTGTGTTATGCCTGGCTCTTGGGTGGCCAGCAGCAGAAGTCTCGGCATGTTAGGTTGAGATTTGCTACGTTAGCTTATGTTAAATTTGGTAAGGTAAGGATAGGCTACCTTGGCTTTTGTGCTCTTCACTGCCATACGATATATTCTGCGCCCTAATGTGTTCTAGTATGCTATGCATGGCGCTGGGTATGCCTGCAATATTGGCCACGTCACGTTGTGTTGGGTTACACTACATATGTACCGGTTAGGTTAGGACAAGTTAGGTCAGGATACGGTTGACTTATGTGCTATACACTACAATGCGGTGGATACCTGCGCTCTGCTGTGCTCTAATATATTCTGCATGACTCTGCTGATTCCACCAATAGTGGTCTCGGCACGTTAGGTTGATCTATGCAACGTTCCGCTATGTTGCGTATGGTGAGGTCAGGTTGGGATAGTCTAGACTTTTGCGCTACACACTGCTTTCCGCGGATTGCTGCGTTCTACTGTGCTCCAGTATTCTCCTCTTGGATCTGTGTATGTTAGTAGTAGTGGTCTCAGCACGTTATGTGCAGTTTAGGTACGTTTGCTTATGCTACGTTTGGTTAGATTAGGGCAGAATATCTCAGGCTATTGTGCCGTACGCTGGTACTCTGTGGACTACTCTGCTCTACTGTGCTATGATATGTCCTGCTTGGTTCCGGGGCGGCCTGTGGTAGTGGCCTCGGTACGTTATGTTGAGTAAGATTACGTTTCGTTAGGCTTAGTTGGGATGGCTCGGTTAGTATTTCTTTGATTTTGTGCTATAATCGGATATTCCGTGGGTTTCTGCGATCTGCATTGCTCTACTATACTCTGCTCGGCTCTGTGGTGGCGAGCAATAGCGGCCGCGGCACGTTAGTGTCTGTTAGGTTACGTTTGGTTAGGTTAGGTTGGGTTAAGTTTGGTTAGGTTTGCTCTGACTTTCGTGGTATAAACTGTTACTCGTCTTCTTTCTGTGATCTACTCTGCTGTATTACATTCTGACTGTCTATGGGAAGGCCAGGAGCAGTGGTCACTGCAGATCATGCTGGGATGTGCTGCGTTCGGTTAGGTTATGCTAGGACAGGTTTCGTTGTCATATCTACAGCTTCTGCGCCATTCACTGCAGTGCGGAGGGTTTCTGGGCACTACTGTGATCTAGTACATTCTGCTTGTCTCTGTGGATGTCAGCAATAGTGGCCTGGGCATGTTAGGTTGTGCTAGGTTGCGTTTCGAAATGTTACTTTTGACTAGGTGAGGATACGATACTTCGTCTTTTGCGCTTTACACCGCTATGAGGCGAGTTTCTGCACTCTACATTGCTCTACCATAGCCTCCTCGATTCTGGGGCCGCGAGCAATAGTGGTCGCGGCACGACAGGTTGAGTTAGGTTACGCTTGGTTTGGTTAGATTAGGGTTGCTCTGACTTTCGAACTATGCACAACTATTCGGTGAGTTTCTGCGTTCTACTGTGCCCTACTACGCTCTGCTTGGCTCAGGAAATGGCAGGAACAGTGGTCGCGGCACGTAATGTTGCGCTATGCTGCTTTCGGTTATGTTAGGTTAGATCAGGTTAGGTTACTATATCTACGGCTTTTGTGTCATTCACTGCAATGCGGTGGATTTCTGTGCGCTACTGTGCTCTAGTGCATCCGGCTTGCATCTGTAGGGGCCATCAATAGTGGTCTGATCATGTTACGTTGCGTTAGGTTACGATTGCACATGTTACGTTTGGCTAGGTTGGGATAGGCTACTTTGTCTTTCGTGCTGTCGACTGCTATTCCATGGATTTCTGTGCTCTAGTGTGCTCTAATATGCCCCGCTTGGCACTGGGGCGGCCAGAAATAGTGGTCTCGGCGCGTTAGGTTTGGCTATGTTACATTTCGTTTGGTTAGGTTAGGACGGCTAGATTATGATGTCTACGTCTGTTGCGCTCTACTTTGCAGCGCTCTGGATTTCTGCGCTCTGTTGTGCTGTATTATATTCGTCTTGGCCCTGGGGAGCCCAGCGATATGGTTGGCGGCACGTTATGTTGGGTTGGGCTACGTTTGGTTGGTTATGTTATGATAAGTTTGGTTAGAATGGCGTCGATCCTCGTGCTATACAGTATTTTCCGGCGGGTTCGTGGGATCTACTGTGCTCTGCTGAATTCTCCTTGGCCCGGGGGAGTTCGACAGCAGCGGCCACGGCATGCTTTGTTGAAGCTCGGGGGAGTTCGACAGCAGCGGCCACGGCATGCTCTGTTGAGTTACCCTACGTTCCCTTATGATAGGTTTGGCCAGGTTAGGTTAGGGTAACCTCGGTTTTTATAACATACGCTGCTATTCGGCGGATTTCCGCGCTTTACGCTGCTCTGCTATACTCTGCTCTACTCCTGGGAGGCGAGCGAGGGCGGTCGCGCTATGTTAGATTGAGTTATGTTACGTTAGGATATGATACGTTTCGCTAGGCTGCTATAGGCTAATTTGACTTCCGTGCTTTACACGGCTATTCCTTTGGCTTCTGTGATCCATAGTGCTCTAATATGTTCTTTTTGGCCCTGGGGTTGTCAGCAGCTGTGTTCGCGGTACGCAATGTCGAGCTATGCTGCGTTCGGTTGGGTTACGTTTGGTCTGGTTGTACCATGATATCTTCGACTTTTGTGCTATTCACTGCAGTGCGGCGTATTTCTGCTCTCTACTGTACCCCAGTTCATTCTGCTTGTCTCCGTGGTGTCCAGCCATCGCGGTCTCGCCGTTATTGGTTAGTAAGGCTTCGCTTGGATGTGTTAATATTGGCTAGGTTAGGATAGGCTACTTTGACTTTTGTACTATTCATTGCTATTCGGTGGATTTCAGCGCTGTACTGTACTGTAGCATATCCTGCTTGGATCTGGGCAGGCTAGCAGTAGTGGCCTCGGCTCGTTAGTTTGAGTTTACCTGCGTTTGCTTATATTACGCATGGTTAGGCTAGGACATGCTACTTTGTTATTTGTGCTATACCCCGATATTCGGTGGACTTCTGAGCTCTAATGAGCTATAATATGCTCTGCTTGTCGCTAGATAGGCCACCAATATTGGTCTCGTCAAGCTATAAAGGGTTACACCACGTTTGGATAGGCTATGCTAGTTCAAGTTAGGTAAGGGCATGTTTGACCCTTGTGCTGTACACTGCAATGCGGTGGATTTCTGCGTTCTGCTGTGCTCTAGTATATTCTGCTTGGCTGCGGGGAGGCCAGCGGTTGTGGTATCGGCACGTTAGGTTGAGCTATTTTGCGTTCGGTTGTGTTACATGTGGTGAGGTTATGATGGGATAGTTTAGACTTTTGTACTATACACTGGTGTACGCGTATGACTGCGCTCTACAATGTTCCAATATTTTCTGCTTGGCTCTGGGGAGGCCAGCAATAGTGGTCCCGTCGTGTTAGGTTGGATCAGGCCCCGTTTGGGTGTGTTTCGCTTGACTAGGTTAGAGCAGGTTACTTGGACTTTTGTGCTGTACACTGCTATTCGATGGATGTCTGCGCTCTAATGTGCTCTAACATGCTCCGCTTGGCTCTACGAAGGCCATTAAAGCGGTCGCAGCACATTATGCTTAGTTAGACTACGTTTGGTTAAGTTCCGCTAGGTCAGGTTAGGTTAGGATCTTTGGCTCTTGTGCACTACACTGCTATTCGGAGGATCTCTGCGCTCTAATGTGTACAAATATATTTTCCTTGTTTCTACGAAAGCCATTAATAGCGGCCGCCGCACATTATGTTGAGTTATGCCTCGTTTGGTTTGGCTACGTTTTGCCAAGTTTGGTTATGGCATCTTAGACTTTTGTGCCATACGCTGCTATTCGGTGGATTTCTGCGCTCTACGTTGCTCTACTATATTCTGCACGTCACTTGGGAGGCGAGGAATAGTGGTCGTGGCACGTTACGCTGAGTTAGGTTACGTTTGGTTAGGTTATGTTAGGATATGTTTGGTCAGGAAAGCCACGCGTTTCGTGCTGTACTCTGTTATTCGGTGGATTTCTGTCATCTGCTGTGCTCTACTACCGTCAGCTAGGTTATGGGGGGACAGGAGCAGTGGCAGCGGCACGATATTTTGAGATGTGCTACGTTCGGTTCGGTTAGGTCAAGATATCTTCGACTCATGTGCCATTCACTACAATGCGGAGTATTCCTGCGCACAACTGCTCCCTAGTACTTTCGGCTTGTATCAGTGGAGGCCAGCAAATGAGTTCCCATCCTGATAGATACAGTTAGGTTTCGTATGGTTATGTTACGTTTGGCTATGTGAGGGCAGGCTACTACGACCTTTGTGCTGTACACTGCTATTCGGTGGACTACTGCGATCTACATTGCTCTACTATGCTTTGCTTGACTCTGGGGATGCCAGAAATGGTAGTTTCAGCATGTTGGCTGGAGCTAGGCTACGTTTGGTTGTGTTACGTTCGGCTAGGTTAAGATAGGATAGCTTTGACTTTTTGGCGCTGTAAATTGCTATTCGGCGGATTTCTGCCCCCTACTGAGCTCTAATATGTTCTGTTTGGATCCGTGGAGGCCAGCAATAGTTGTCTCGGAACGTGATGCTGATTTATGCTACGTTCGGTCTGGCCAGGTTCGGTCTGGTTAGTGTTGGGATATCTTTCACTTTCGAGCCATACCCAGATATTCGTTGGATTTCTGCGTTATACGCTGCTCTGCTATACCCTTCTCGACACTGCGGATGCCGGAAGTAGTGGTCTCGGCATGTTAGGTAAAGTTAGGTTACGTTTGGCTGTGTTACGCTTGGATAGGTTAGTGGTACCGGTACGTTAGCTTGGGTTAGGTTACGTTCGGCTTTGTTACGCTACGCGAGGTTAGCGTACGTTATGTTTGACCCTTCTGCTGAACACTGCGATTCAACGGATTTCTGCCACCTACTCTCCTCTAATTTACTCCGCTCGTCTCTGGGGAGCCCAGAAGTACTGGTCGCTGCACGTTACGTTGAGTAGGTTTGTGAACGTTACGGTTGGTTACGTCAGGAATGGGTGGCTTTGACTTTTGCGCTATAAACTGCTGCCCGGAGCATTTCTTCCCTCTACTGTGCTCTAATATGTGCTGCTTGGGTCTGGGGAGGCCAGTAAAGCTGGCCTCGGCTCGTTAGGTTGAGTCATGTCCGGTTTGGTTGTGTTAGGATAGGAAGGTTTGCATAGGGTTTCTTTGACTCTTATGTTATACATTGCTGTATGGTCGATTTCTGCGCTCTGCATTGCTCTGATATTATCTGTTTTGCTCCGGGGAGGTCAGAGGTTGTGGTCTCGGCGCGTTAGGTTGAGTTACGCTACGTACGGTTATGCTACGTTTGGTTAGGTTCTGATGGGGTATCTCCGACATTAGTGCCATAATCTGCGATTCCATGGATTTATGCGCTTTACGCTCACTAGTATGGCCTGCTTGCCTCTTGGGATGGCGGCAATGGAGGTCCAGGCACGGTAGTTTGCGTTATGTTACGTTTGGTTACGTTAGGTTTGGTTAGCATAGGATAGGTTAGCTTTGACTTTCGTGCTATACAATGCTATTAGGTGGATTTCTGCGCACTGCACTGCTTTGCTATACTCTTCCCGACACTGGGGATGCCAGACGGAGTGGTCACGGCATGCTTGTTAAAGTTATGTTACGTTCGGCTATGATACGCTTGGCTAGGGTGGAACAGGTTAGCCCCGCCTTTTGCGCTGTACACACCTATTCGTTGGATTATTGCGCTCTACCGTGGTCTAATATGAAGTATACCGCTCTTGGGATACCAGGAATTGTGTACTCGGCATGTTACGTTGTGTTAGGCTACGTTTGGTTAGGTTAGGGTAGGTCATGTATGGTGTGGTGTCTCTGACCCTTGTGCTATACACTGCAATGCGTTGCATTGCTGCGCTCTGTTGTTATATAGCATATTCTGCTTGGCTCAGGGGAGGCCGTCAACACTGGTCACGGTCCGTTGTGTTGAGTTAAGCCGCGGATATGTTACGTTTGCTCAGGTTAGGACTAGATTGCTCAAACCTTTCTTATTTACACTGGTATTCGGTGGGTTCCTGTGCCCTACTATGCTCTAATATGTTCTGCTTGGCTCTTGGCAGGCCAGTAAATGTGGTCTCGGCACGTTAGGTTTACTTAGGTTACGTTCGTTCAGGACAGGCTAGTTATGTTTGGCAAAGGTTTCCTTGACTTTTGTCCTATAAATTGCTGTTATTTCGATTTTTTCGCTCTGCATTGCTCTACTGCACTATTCTCAACACTGTGGTTGCCAGTAATAATGGTCTAGACATGTTATGTTGGGTTAGGTTACGTTTGGTTATGTTAGGTTTGGATTGGTCAGGGCAGGATAGCCTTGTGTTTTGCGCTATACACATATATTCGATGGATTTCTACGCTCTGCTGCGCGCTAATGTGCTTTTTTCGGCCCTGGGTATGCCAGCAATAGTGGATTCAGCATGTTATGTTGTGTTATTTAAGTTATGTTTGGTTATGTTTCGTTTGGCTAAGTTTGGTTAGGATAGCTTTAACTTTTGTGCTGTGCACTGCTATGCGTTGGCTTTCTGAGATTTACTCTGCTCCAGTACTTCCTACTTGGCCCTCGGTAGGGCAGCAGTAGCGGTCTCGGCACGTTAGGCTGAGTTAGGCTACGTTTGGCTTTGTTGTCTCGGATTGGGTTAGGCTTGGGTGGTTTTGACTTTTCTGAAATGCACAGTGATTCTATGGACTTCTGCGTTCTACTCTAAACTATCGTGTTCAGCTTCTCTGTGCGCAGGCCAGCAATAGTGGTCTCGGCACCTAATGTTGAGTTAGGTTACGTCCGGATAGGACGGTTTAGGCCCCATTTTCTTAGGGTAGCTTTAACTATTAGGCTGTACACCGCTATTCGGTGCACTTCTGCTCGCAACTCTGCTACACTATATCCTGCTTGACTGTTGGGGGGCGGCAATAGCGTTCTCGGCGCGCTAGCTTGGGGTAGACTATGTTTGGCTATGTTCTGTTGGTTTGGGTTAGGCTTTGGTAGCTTCGACCCTTCTGATATAACTGCAATTCCATGGGTTCCTGCGTTCTACTCTCCACTAATGTGATCTGCTTGGCTATGGGGAGGCCAGCAATAGTGGTCGCGGCACGTTAGTATGAGTTAGTTTACGTTCGGAAATATTACGGTTGGTTATGTTCGGAGAATGGAGCTTCGACTTTAGCGTTAGAGTCTGCTATTAGGTGGTTCTCTGCGCCCTACGATGCTCTAATATTTTCAGCCTGCCTCTGTGACTGACAGCAACAGTGGTCTCTGCACGTTATGTTGAGTCACGTTACGTTCGGTTAGGGTGGGTTAGGCAAAGTTTTGTTTGGATAGCTACAATTCTTGTGCTGTACATTGCTGTTCGCTGGAATTCTGTGCTCTACTGTGCTCTTGTATGTCCAGCTTAGCTCTGGGGATGGCAGCAATAGCCGTCCAGGCACGTTAGGCTTAGTCAGGCTAAGTTTGGTGATGTTCTGCTGCTTTGGGTTATGTTCGCGTTGCTATGACTCTTCCGATATACACTGCGATTCTACGGATTTCTGCATTCTACTCTCCACTATGGCCCTTGGGAGGCCAGCAATGGCGGTCGCTACACGTTAGGTTGAGTTATGTCATGTCAGGTTACGTTACGATCGGAATGGCTAGGGGAGGATAGCTTTGACTATAGTTCTATAGTCCGCTATTGGGCGGATGTCGTTGCGCTACGGTGCTCTAACATTATCAGCTTGGCTATCGGAAAGCCGGCAATATTGGTCTCGGCACGTTATGTTTGGTCAGGTTACGTGCGGTTAGGTTGGGATAGGCTAAGTTTGGTTAGTATATCCTTAAGTTTTTTGCTGTACGCTGCTCTTCGGTGGGTGTCTGGTATCTACTGTGCTCTAGTATGTCCTGCTTGGCTCTGGTGTGGGCAGCTAGAGCGTTCTCGGCACGCGAGGCTGAGTTAGGTTACGTTCGTTTATGTTAAGTTTGGTTAGGTTAGGAGACGTAGCTTTGACCTTAGCGCTATGGCCGCTGATAGGTGGATTTCTGCGACCTGCAGTGCCATAATGCTTCCTGCTTGGCTCTGGAAAGGCCAGCAATAATGGTCGCGTCACGTTAGGTTTTTTGGCTTACGTTTGGTTATGTCGTGTTTGATTAGGTTAGGTTTGGGCAGCTACGACTTTTGGGCAGTACACTGCTATTCGGTGCATTTCTACGCTCTAATGTGCTCTAGTGCGCTCTCCCTGCCTCCGGGGATGTCAGCAATCCTGGTCGTGTCATGTTATGTTTTGATATACTAGGTTTGGGTAGGTAATGTATGGTCAGGATGTGTCAGGATAGCTATGGCTTCTGTGCTATGCACAGCAATCAGGTGGATTTCTGTGATCCACTGTTCTCTACTGTTTTCTGCTTGGTACTGGGGTTGATAATAGCGGTGGTCTCGGCACGTTGTGTTCAGTTATGCTACATTTGGTTTGGTTAGTTTGGGCCATGTTAGGTTAGGTTATCCTCGACTTTGTAACACAGACTGCTATTGGGTAGATTCCTTCGCTCTAGATTGCTCTGCTGTGCTCTGCTCGACTCTGTGGAGGCGAGCAATATCGGTCGCGGCACCTTAGTTTGAGTTAAGTTGCGCTTGGTTAGGTTAGGTCAGGTTAAGTTTGGTTAGGATAGCTTTGACTTTCGTGCTATACACAGTTATTTGGTGTATTCCTGTGATCTACTGTGCTCTACTACTTTCTTCTTGGCCATTGGGACGACAGGAACATTGGCCGCTGCATGTAATGTTGAGTTATGCTACGTTTGGTTTGGTTAGGTAATGTCAGGTTATGCAAGGCTACCTACGGCACTCGCGCTTTTCACTGCTCTGCGCTGGGTTTCTGCGTTCTGCGTATCTCTACTATACCCTGTGATAATCCTTGGGTGCAAACAATGGTGGAGGCGGCACGTTAGGTTAAGTTATATTGCTTGTGGTATTGTTAGGTTTCATTGCGTTAGGTTCGGACAGCTCCGTCTTTTGTGCTGCACCCTGCTTTTCTACGGACTTCTGCGCTGTACCCTGCGCTCTCACGCCCTGCTTGTGTCCGGGGACGTCAGGAATATTGGCAGCGGCGAGTTAGTTTGAGCTATGTTACGTTTGGCAGGTCCAGGTTTATTTACGTTTGATTGAGTTTGCTTTGACCCCTGTGCTATATATTCCTCTTCTGTAAATTTCAGTGTCCTGAGTTGCTCTGTTATAGCCTGCTTGGCTCTCCTGAGGCCAGAAATAGTGGTCGTGGCACCGCAGGCTGTGTTACGTTACGTTCGATTATGTTACGTCTTTTTAGGTTAGGCGAGTGTAGCTTTGACTTTTGTGCCGTACACTGCTACTCCGTGCATTTCAGCGCTCTACCGTACTCAAATATGCTCTGCTTGGCTCTGTGGGTGCCAGCAATTGTGGCCTTGGCACGATCGGTTCAATTAGGCTCCGTTTGTCTATGTTACATTAGTTTGGATTTGCTTTGGATAGCTTTGTGTTTCGTGTTGTACGCTGTTATTCCGTGGAATTCTGCGACCTACCCTGCTCTACTATACTCTGCTCGAATCCGGCGATGCCAATGATAGTCGCCGCGGCAAATCACATTAAATTAAGTTTCGTTTGGTTATGCTACGGTTTGTTGGGTCAGGAAAGGATGGCTTTAACTTTTGTGTGATACACTCCTATTCGGTGGACTTCTCAGCTCTACTGTCCTCCAATATGCTCTGCTTTACCACGGGGTGGCCAGAAATATTGTGCTAGGTTACGTATGGTAACTTTAAGTTAGCAAGGGGAAGGCTCGGATAGCTTTGATTTTTCTGATATACATTACGTTTCAACTTATTTCTGCTCACTGGTATCCTCTAATATGTTCTGCATGGCCCTGGGGAAGCCAGCAATAGCTGTCGCGGAAGGTTACGTTGTGTCAGGTTAGGCTTGGCTAGGTTAATATTGGAAAGCTTCGACCTTTGTGCTTTACACTGCTCTTCGGTTGATCTCTGGCCACTGCTGCGCTCTAATATGCTCTGCTTGGCCCTGGGCAGAATAGCAACAGCGATCGTGTCACGCTAGCTTTAGTTACGTTTCGTTTGGTTGCGTTACGTTTAATTAGGTTAGGAGGCGCTTGCTATGACTTTTACTCTACACACTGCCATTCGGCGGATTTCTGCACTCTACTGCGGACTAATATGTTCATCTTGGCTCTGTGAGTGCCAGCAATAGTGGCATCTGCACGCTACGCTGAGAAACCCAACGTTTGGTTAGGTTTGAATAAGTCAAGCTAGGTTAGCATATCTCCGACATTTGTGCTTTACACTGCAATGCGGCGGATTTCTGCGCTCTACTGTGCCTTACTGTATTCTGCTTGGCTCTCTGGAGGACGGGAATAATGATCTAGGCACGTTAGGTTGAGCTATGTCACGTTTGGTTAGATTAGGCTAGGATTGCTTTGAATTTCGCGCTACACACTGCCACTTGTTGGATTTCTGCGCAACACAGTGACAAAAGCATGCACTGCTTTGCTCTTGGCAGGCCAGAGATTGTGGCCGTGGCGCGTTATTTTGAGCTCTGTTTCTTTCGATTCGGAAAAGTTTATCCGCGTTAGCTTAGGATATCTTTGTCTTCTGTGCTATACACAGGAATGCGGGGGACTTCTGCGATCTACTGTGCTCTAAGATGTTCTGCTTGGCTCTGAGGAAGCCAATAATAGTGGCCTCGGCACATAAGCTTGAGGTAGAATGCGTTTGGCCGTTTTACGTTTGCTTATGATATGTTTGCATTGCTTCGATCTTTCTGCTATACGCTGCGATTCTATGGATTTCTGCGCTCTAATCTCCTCCAGTATGCTCTGATTGACCATGTGGTGGCCAGCAATACCAGTCTCGGCACGTCAGGTTGAGTTAGAATACGTATGGTTTGGTTAGGTTAGGTTCGGTTAGGACAGCATAGCTTTGACTTTTGTGCCCAACTCCGATATTCTATGGACTTCTGTGCTCTGCCGTGCTCTGTCATATACCGACTGTCTCTGGGGACGCCGGCAATAGAGGTGGCGACGGGTTACGTTGTGTCTTGTTACTGTTTGGTTAGGTTAGGTTAGGTTAGGTGTGGTCGAGATACCTTTGACTTTTGTGCTATAGACTGGAATGTCGTCGGCTTCTACGCTTTAATGTGTTCTAGTATATTCTGCTTGGCCCTGCGGAGTCCAGCAATTTTGGTTGCGGCGTGTTATGATGGGTTATGCATCGTTTGGGTATGTTACGTTGTTTTGGGTTAGGTTTGGATATCTGCGACTTTTCTGCTATACACTGCGGTTCTATGGATTTCTGTGTTCTGCTCCCGTCCGATACGCTATGTTTGGCTCTGGGGAGGACAGCAATATTGTTCTCGACACGTTGTGTTGAGTTGTGCTACGTTTTGTTATGACATATTTGGTTGGGTTTGGACAGGATTGCTTAGACTTTTCTGCTATACACTGCGGTTCTATGGATTTCTGTGTTCTGCTCCCGTCCGATACGCTATGTTTGGCTCTGGGGAGGACAGCAATATTGTTCTCGACACGTTGTGTTGAGTTGTGCTACGTTTTGTTATGACATATTTGGTTGGGTTTGGACAGGATTGCTTAGACTTTTCTGCTATACGCTGCGATTCCATGGATTCCTGCTCCCTACTCTCATCTATTATGCTCAGCTTGGCTCTTTGGATGGCAGTAATTCTGGTCGCGGTACCATGGGTTTCGTTACATTACGTTTGTCCTGGTCAGGTTAATTTCGGCTATGTCAGGATAGCTCTGACTTTTGTGCTCAACACAGCTATCCTATGGACTTCTGGGAATTAATGTGCTGCAAGAAACTCTACAGGAATCTGCGGTGGCCAGTAATAGTGGTCTCGTTACGTCAGATTTCGATAAGCTATGATTGATTATGTTATATTTGTTTGGGTTAAGTTTGAATAGCTTTGACTTTTTTGCTGTACACTGTTATTCGGAGCATTCTTGCGCTGCACTGTGCTCTAATGAATTATGCTTAACGCTCGGAATGCCAGCAATATTTATCTCGGCAGATCAGGTTCAGTTAGGTTACGTTTGGTTAGTTTAGGTTGGGCCATGTTCGGTAACGGTAGCTTTGGCTTTCGTGCTATACAATATTTTTCGGTGGACTTCTGCGCTCGACTGCGCTCTACTACATTCTGCTTGGCCCTGGTGCGGCCAGCAATAGTGCCCGCGCCAAGTTGCGTTAAGCTTGGGTAAGATTGGTTACGTTACCTTAGCTTAGGTTGGATCTGGATATATACCACTTTTGTGCTATACACTGTGTTTCTGCTCCCTACTGTCCTGCAGTTAGTTCCGCTCGGCTCGGTGGAGGCCAGCAATAGTGGCAGGGGTACGTTAGGTTGAGCTATGTCACGTTTGGTTATGTTGAGAATGGATATATTAGGGTAGGCTACTTTGGTCTTTGTGTTATACACTACTATTTGGTGGATTTCTGCGCTCTAGCGTGCTCTAACATTCTCTGCTTGGCTCTACGGATGCCATCAATAGCGGTCGCGGTACGTTTTATCGAGTTAAGCTACGTTTGGTTGTTAGGTTGTGCCAGGTTGTGTTATGATATCCACGATTTTTGTACTATACACAGCTATTCGGTAGATCTATGCGCTCTACATTGTTCTGCTATACCCTGCTCTACCCTGGGGAGACGAGAAATAGCTGCCGCGGCACGTTAGGTTGAGTTAGCTCACGTCTGGTTAGGTTACGTTAGGCTATGTTTCGTATGTTTGGCTTCGTCTTTCGTGCTGTACGCAGTTATTCGGTGGATCCCTGTGATCGACTGTGCTCTGCTACATTCTGCTTTGCTCCGGGGAGGCCAGGAGTAGAGGTCGCGGCACGTCATGTAGGGATATGCTGCGTTCGGTTTGGTTAAATTAGGTCAGGTTGGGTTAGGATATCTACGGCTTTTGCGCTACTCACTGCGATGTGATGGATATCTGCGCTCTACTGTGCTCTAGTACAGTCTGCCACTTCCTGTGGAAATCAGAAGTAGTGGTTTCGTCATGTTACGTAGAGTTTTGCTACGTTTGCTTTTCTTACGTTTGGCTAGGTTAGGATAGGCTACTTCGTCTTTTGTGCTTTACACCGCTATTCGGTGTATGACTGAAATCTACTGTGCTCTAATATGCTATGCTTGGGGCTGGAGCGGCCAGCAGTATCGGTCTCGTCACGTTACGTTGGGTTACACATCGTTTGGATAGGTTAGGTTAGGACCAGTTCGCTCAGGATATATATGTCTCTTGTGCTATACAGTGCAATGCTGAGGATGCCTGCGCTCTGCTGTGCTCCAGTATATTCTGCTCGGCTCTGGGGATGCCTTCAGTAGTGGTCTTGACACGTAATGTTGGGTACCACAATGTTCCGTTAGGCTAGGTTAGCAGTGCTCGGTTAGGATTCCTTTGACTCTTGTGATATGCACTGCCGTTCGGTGGACTCCTGCGCTCTACATTGCTCTACTATACTCTGCTTGACTCTGCGTATGCGAGCAATAGTGGCCGCGGCAGGCTAGGTTGAGTTACGTTACGATTGGTTAGGCTGGGTTAGGCTACGTTTCGTTAGTGTAGCTTCTAATTTCCAACTGTACATTGGTGTTCGGTTCATTTCTGTGACCCACTGTGCTCTAAAGTATACTGCTTGGCTCTGTGGAGTCCAGCAGCAGAGGTCTCGCCACGCCCTGTTGAGTTACGCTACGTCTGGTTAGGTTAGGTTAGGTCAGGTTATGCAAGGATATCAACGGCTTTGTGCTATTCACTGTAAGGCGGTGGATTTCTACGCTATACTGTGCTCTTGTAAATTCTGCTTGTCTCTGTGGAGGCCAGAAATAGCGGTCCCATTTTGTTAGGTAAGATTAGGCTACGTTTGGTTGTGTCACGTTCGTCTAGGTTAGGATAGGCTACTTTGACTTCTGTGCTGTAGACTACCATTCGGTGGATATCTGAGATCTACTCTCCACTAATATTTTCTGCTTGACTCGGCGGAGGCCAGCAATGGTGGTCGCGGGGCTTTAGGTTGAGTTATATTAGACTTGGCCTAGTTACGGTTCGTTAAGTTAGGTTGGGATACATTTTACTATAGTGCTATAGTCTGCAATTAGGTTGATCCCTGCTCCATACAGTGCTTTAATATTTTCAGCTTGTCTCTGGCAAGGCCAGAAATAGTGGTCTCGGCACGTTATGATGGGTCAGGTTACGTTCCGTAAGGTTGGGTTTGGTTACGTTTGGTAAGGACAGCTTTGTCTTTAGGGCTGCAGTTTGCTACTAGGTGGATTCCTGCGCCATACAGTGCTCTAATAATTTCACCTTTTCTCTGGGAGCGTCAGCAATAGCGGTTTCGGCACGTTAGTATGGGTTATGCTACGTTTGGTTATGTTACGGTTGGTTATGTTAGGGGGGGATAGCATTGACTCTAGCGCCATAGTCTGCTATTAGGTGGATTTCTGCACCCCGCAGTGCCCTAATGCTTTCAGCTTGGCTATGGGAAGGACAGGAGTATTGGCCTCTGCACGTTACGATGTGTCATGTTACGTTCGGTTAGGTTGGGTCAGGCTATGTTTTGTAAGGATGGCTTCCACTTTTTCGCAGTACACTGCTATTCGGTGGAAGCCTGCGCTCTATTGATCTCTAGTATATCCTGCTTGGTTCTCGGAAGTGACAAGATAGCGGTCTCCGCACGTTTTGTTGTGTCAGGCTATGTTTGGTTATGTTATGTTGGTTTGAGTTAGGCTCAGGTAGCTTCGACTTTTCACAAATACGCTGCGATTATATGGATTTCTGTGTTCTACTCTCCACTAGTGTATTCCGCTTGACTCTTGGCAGGCCAGCAACAGTGGCCGCGGTACTTCAGGTTGAGCTAGGTTACGTTTGGCTATGTTACGTTTGGTTAGGTTAGGAAATGTAGATTTGACCCTAATGCTATGATCTCCTACTAGGTGGATTCCTGCGACATACAGTGCTCTAATGCTTTCTGCTTGGCTCTGTGAAGGCCAGAAGTGTGGCCTCTGTGCGTTACGTTGTGTCAGGTTACGTTCTGTCAGTTTGGGTCAGGATAAGTTTGGCAGGGATAGCTTTACTTTTGCGCTGTATACGGGTATTCGTTGGATTTCTGCGCTCTGCTGTGCTCTAGGATGCCCAGCCTGGCTGTGTGGAGGCCAGCAATTGTAGCCTCGGCTCGTTATGTTGGGTCAGGTTACGTTTAGTAAGGCTGTGTGAGGCAAAGTTTGGATAGTATAGCTTTAACACCTGTGCTGTGCATTACTTTTCGCAGGAATTCTGCAATCTGCTCTGCTCTGGTACGTCCTGTTTCGCTCTGGGAGCTGGGGGGGGGGCGAAGCTCCTATAGCTGTGTGGGCACCTTGGGTACAGTTATGCTCCGTTTCGCTATGTTCCGTTGGCTTGGGTTAGACTTACGTAGGTTTGACTTTTCTGATATACACTGCGATTCTATGGATTTTAGCGTTCTGCGCTCCGCTACTGTGATCTGCTTGGCTATAGGGAGGCCAGAAATAGTTGTCTGGGCACGATATGTTGAGTTACGGTACGTTCGGTTATGTTGGGACAGGCAAAGTTTGGTTAAAGTAGCTTTAACTTTTGCGCTGTACACAGCTATTAGTTGGATTTCTGCGCTCTATTGTGCTCTAGCATGCACTGCTTGGCATTCTAGAGGGCAACAATAGCGGTCTAGGCTCTTTTGGTTGAGTTAGGCTATGTTTGCTTATGTTCCGTTGCCTTGGAATGGGCTTTGGTTGCTTTGAGTCTCCTGATGTACACTGGGACTGTACCGACTTTTTCGTTCTACGCTCCACTAACGTGTTCTGGTTCGCTCTGGGTAGGCCAGGGATATGGGTCGCGTTGCGTTATCTGAAGTTAGTTTACCATTCGTTATGTTACGATTGGCTATGTTGGGAGATGGTATGTTTGACTTTAGCGCTATAGTCTGCTATTAGGTGGATTTCTGCGCCCTACACTGCTCTAATAAGTTCAGGCTGACTATTCGTAGGCCAGCAATAGTCGTCTCGTCTCGCTATGTCGAGGCACGTTACAATCGGCTACGCCGGGACAGGCTAAGTTTGGTCAGAGGAGTTTTAACTTTTGCGATGTACACACATATTCGGTGGATTTCTGCCCTCTACTCTGCTCTAGTATGTCCTGCTTGGTACTGGGGCGCAATAGCCCTCTCGGCACGTTCGTTCGATTTATGCTACGTTTGGTTATGATCTATAGGTTTGGTTTAGTTTTGGGTAGCTTTGAAGCTCTTCTGATATACTGCGCGATTCTACGCATTTCTGCATTCTACTCTCCACTAGTGTGCTCTGCTTGTCTCTGGGGTGGCCAGCAATAGTGGTCTCGTCATGTTAGGTTGAGTTATGGTACGTTTGGGTATGCTACGTTTGTCTAGGTTAGGAGAGGCTTCTTCGACTTTCGTGCTACGCATCGACCTTCTGTATATTTCTGCACTCATGTGTGCTCTAGTATGCTCTGCTTGGCACTTTGGAGGCCAGTAATAGTGGTTTCGGCGCGTTAGGTTGAGATATGTAGCGTTTCGTTAGGTTTGGTTAGGTTCAGTAATTTCAGGGCTGCTTTGACTTTCGTGTTATGTACTGCTTTTCTGTGTATTTCTGCGATCTACTGTGCTCTACTACCTTCCGCTTGGCTATGAGGAGGCCAGGAGCTACGGTCGCTGCACTTCATGCTGAGATATGGTACGATTGGTTAGGTTAGGTTAGGACAGGTTATGCCAGGGTATCAGCAGCTTTTGTGCTCTTCACTGCAATGCTGTGGATTTCAGCGCTCTGCTATCCTCTAGTATATTCTGCCAGGCTCTGTGCAGGACAGCAATAGTGGTCTAGGCACGTTAGGTTGAGTCATGCTATGTTCGATTATGTTGCGTTTGTTTGTGTTTGGTGTGGGTAACTTTGACTCTTCTTATGTACACTGCGATTCTATGGATTACTGCGCCCTACTCTCCGCTTATGTGCTCTGCTTGGCTCTGTGGCGTCCAGCATTAATGGTCGCGGCACGGAAGGCTGAGTTAGGATACGTTTGCTGATGTTACGGTTGGCTGTGTTAGGAGAGGGTAGCTGTGACTTCAGTGCTATAGACTGATATAAGGTCGATTTCGTCACCCTGCTGTGCCCTGATATTTCCAGCTTGGCTCTGGGTTGGCCAGCAATAGCTGTCTCGGCACATTATGTTGGGTTAGCCTATGTTTGGCTACGTACTGTTGGCCATGGTTAGGCTTGCGTAGCTTCGAATTTTCTGATATACACTGCGATTCTATGGAGCCTTGCATTCTACTCTATACTAGCATATTCTACTTGGCTCTGTGGAGGCTAGAATAGTGGTTGCGGCACATTAGGTTGAGTTATGTTACGTTCGGATACGTTACGGTTGGTTTGGTTGGGAGAGGTAGCTCCTGCCATAGTGCTGCAGTCTACTACTAGGTGGAATTCAGCGCCCTACTGCGGTATAATGCTTTCAGCTTGGCTCCGGGGAGGCCAGCAATAGTGGTCTGTGCAGGTTACGTTGAGGCAAGTTACGTTCCGTTTGGTCCTGTCAGGCTAAGTTTAGTCAGGGTAGCTTTAACTATTGCCCTGTACACTGATATTCGGTGGATTTCTGCGCTCTACTGTGCACTAGTTGGTTCTGCACGTCTCTGGGAGGCCTGAAATAGTGGTCTGTGGACGTTACTTTGTGTTATGTTACATTTGTCTCTGCTATGATTGGGCACATTAGGACATGATAGCTTTGACTTTTGCGCTATACACAGCTATTGGGTGGGCTTCCGGGCTCAAGTGTGCTCTAGTGTGCTCTGTTTGGCCCTGGGGTTGCAAACATTAGAGGTCTCGGGACGTATGGTTGAGCTATACTACTTTCGGTCATGTTACGTTTTGTGAGGTTAGGATATGATTGTCTAGCCTTTTGTACTATACACGGCTATACGCGTATTTCTACGCTCTACTGTACCCTGTCACGTTCTGCATGGATTTGGCGAGGCCAGTAGTAGTGGCCTTGGCAAGTTAGGTTGAGTTTAGCTACGTTTGCTTATGATACGTTTGATTAGGTTAGGATAGGCTACCTTTTCTTTTGTGCTGTACACCGCTCCTCTGTTGATTTCTGCGCTCTAACCTGCTCTAATATGCCATTATTGGCGCTGGATAGGCCAGCAATATTGGTCTCGTCACGTTATGTTGGTTTACACTACGTTTGTATAGGCTAGGTTAGGTCATGTTGGGTCAGGATATGTTTGACTTGTGTACTATAAACTGCAATGCGGTAGATTTCTGCGCTCTGCTGTGCCCTAGTACATTCTTCTCGGCTCCGGGTGGCCAGGAATAGTGGTATCGGCACGTTAGTTTGAATTATGTTGCGTTTGGTTGGGTTAGGCTTTGTCATGCTCGGTCTGGATATCTTTGGCTTTCTTGCTGAACACTGCTATGCGGTGTACTTTTGCGCTCTACTGTGCACTAGTATGTTCTCCTTGGCTCTGTGGAAACAGTTATTGAGGTCGCGACACCTTTGTTCATGACAGAGTACTTTTCGTTATGTTACGTTTGCATACGTTATGTTCGAATAACATCGACTTTTCTGCTATACACTGCTATTCTATTGATTCCTGCGCTATGTTCTCCTCTAATATGTTCTACTTTGCTCCAGGGTGGCCTGGAATTGCCGTTGCGGCGAGATATGTTGAGATAAGTTACGTTTGGATATTTTACGGTTCGGTACGTTTGGAGGGGATACCGCTGGCTTATGCGCTAAACACTACTATACTGCTGACTTCTGCGCTCTACTCTGCTCTAATACGTTCAGGTTAGCTCTGGGATGGCTAACTATTGTCGTCGCGCCGGTTATGCTGAGTCAGGTTGCGTTTGGTTAGGTTAGGTAAGGTCAGGTTTGGTTAGGTCAGGTTGGGATAGATGATCTTATACTTCTGTGCCTTACACTTCTATTCGGTGGATTTCTTCGCTCCACATTGTCCTACTGTACTACGCGCCACTCTGGGGATGCCGGTAGTAGTGGTCTCGTCCCATTAGTTTTAGTTAGTCTACGTTTGGTTATGTTACGATTGGTTAGGTTAGGAGAGGGTAGCTGTGACTTTTGTGATATATACTGCTATTCGGCGCATTTCTGCTCTATGCTGTCTTCTAATATGCACTGCTTGGCTCTGGGGAGGCCTGAAATACTGCTCACGGCACGTTAGGTTGCGTTCGGTTAAGTTGGGATTGTTCGGCTCAGGCTTGGAATGATCTGACTTTCTCGGTATATACAGGAATTCGGTGGATTTCTGCGCTCCACTGTGCTCTGCTGTACTCTGCTCGACTATTTGGAGGCCAGCAATAGTGGTCTCGGCACGAGAGTTGAGTTAGGTTACGTTTGGTTAGGTTACGATTTGTTAGGTTTGGAGAGGATAGCTAAGACTTTTGTGCTATACACTGCTATACAGCGGATTTCGGCGGTCCACTATTCTTTGATATGTTCAGATTGCCTCTGGGAAAGGGAGCAATGGTGGCCTTGGCTGGTTCTGCGGTGTTAGGCAACGTTTGCTTGGGTTAGGTTAGGTCTTGTTAGGTTAGGATACCTTTGACTCTTGTGCTACACGCTAAAACGCCGCGGGTGTCTGAGATCTTCTGTGCTGTAGTATATTCAGCTTGGCTCTGGTCAGGTCAGCAATAGTGTTCAAGGGCGGTTAGGTTTACTTATGTTATGTTTGGTTATACTATGTTTTTTTTAGGTTACGAAGGGACAGCTTTGACTTTTGTGCTGTTCACTGCTATTCGGTGGACTCCTACGCCCCACTGCGATCTAATGTGCCCTGCTTTGTTCCGGGGAGGACAGAGGCTGTGGCCGCGGCGCATTATGTGGAGTTATGTTTCGTTCGGTTAGGTAAGATTTGTTCGTGTTATGATAGGACATCTGCGACTTTCGTGCCGTACAATGAAGTGCGGTTGACTTCTACGCACTACTGTGATCTAGTACGTTCTGTTTGGCTCTCGGTAGGCCAGTAACAGTTGTCTCGCCAAATTAGGCTGATATACGCCGCGTTTGTTCAGGTGGGGTTAGCTATGGTTAGGTTCGGGTATCTTCGACTTCTCTGATGTACACTGCGATTGTATGGGTTTTTGCGCCCTACTCTCCCCAATTATGCTCTGTACGGCTCCTTGGACACAAGCAATACTGGTCGCGGTTCGTTAGGCTGAGTTAAATTACGTTTGGTGTATTTAGTCTACCTTGGGTTAGGTTTGAGACAGGATACATTTCGTTACGTTAAAATTGGTTGTGTTAGCAGGGGGCTAGCTATGACTCTTGAGCTATACACTGCTATTCGGCGGATTTCTGCACTGTACTGTACCCTAATATGTTCATCTTGGATCTTGGGGGGGGGGGGCAGCAATAGCGGTATCGGCACGTTGGGTTAAGTTTTGTTACGTTTGGTTATGTCACGAATGCTCTGGTTCGGTTTGGGTATCTATGACTCTCCTGGCGTAGATTGTTATTCAGTGGATTTCGTTTCTCTACATTGTTCTACTATAATCTGCTCGACTCTGGGGTGGCCAACAATAGTGGCCGTGGCACGAAAGTTCGAGCTATGTGACGTTTGGTCAGGTTAGGGTAGGCTTGGGCAGCGGAGGATAGCTTTGACTTTTGAGCTATACACGGCTATTCGGTGGATTTCTGCGCTGTACTGCGCTCTCCTATGCTCTGCACGACTCTGGGGTGGCCAGTAATAGTGGCCGCTCCGCGTTAGGTTGAGTTATGTTACGTTTGTGTATGTTACGTTTGCTTTGGTTAGGTTTGGAACGCTTCGTCTTTCGTGGTATACACTGCTATCCGATGGATGGCTGCGCTGTACTGTGTTCTAACATACTGTTCTCGGCTCTGAGCAGGAAAGTAGTTGTGTTTTCGTCAGGCTAGGTTGGGTTTGCTTACGTTCGATTGAATTATGTTCGCCTGGGTTTGGTATGGATAGCATTGACTTTCTTGGCATAGACTGTTACTTTGTGGATTAATGCGCTCTACAGTGCTCTACTGTGCTCTGATCTGCTCTGGGATGGGCAGCATTAGTGGTCGTGGCACAATAGGTTGAGCTATGATAGGTTCTATTAGGCCAGGTTGGGGTAGGTTTGGTTATGACGGCATTGACCTTTGTGCTGCACACTGCTACTCAGTGGACTTCTGCTACCGACATTGCACTACTATACTCTGCTCGACTCTCGGAATAACGGATATAGTGGCCCATGCTGTCTATGATGAGCTAGGCAACGTTAGGTTAGATTTCGTTAGTTTGCTTTAGGTATGGATAGCTCTGACTTTTGTGCTACACACTGCCATTCTATGGTTTCCTGCGTTCCACTCTCCTCTAATATGCTCTTCTTGGCGATGGGGAGGCCAGCAATAGTGTACCAGGCACGATATGTTTAGTTATGTTACGTTTGGATATGTTACGTTTGGTTATCTTAGGTCAGGATATATTTGACTTTTGTGCAATAATCTCCAGAGCGGTGGATCTCTGCGCTTTACTCTGCTTCAATATGTTCTGCTTTGCTCTGAGCTGGGTAGCAATATAGGTCTCGGCACGTTAGGGTGTGTTATGCTATGCTTGGTTCGGTTGTGTTAGTATAGGTATGGTTGGTACGGCTTTGACTTCTGAGCTCTACACTGCTGTTCGGTGGATTTCTGCACACTACTGAGCTGTAATATGCTCTGTTCGGCCCTGGGGAGGCCAGCATTGGTGGTCTCGGCACGTTAGGTTGAGTTACAGTGTGTATGTCTGCGTTAGGTTGCGTTGCGCTAGATTAGATTAGCTTTGGCTTTTGTGCTACACCTTGCTATTCTATGGAAATCTGCGCTTTTCTGTGCACTTTCACACTCTGCTTGTTCCTTTGAATGCCAAGAATAGTGCTCTCGGCTCGTTAGGTAGACTTATGTTACATTTGGTTGTGTTAGGTTTGGTTAGGTTTGGTTGGAATAGCACTGACTTTTGCGTTATACACAGATGTTCGGACGGTTTCAGTGTTCTAGATTGCTCTGCTATGCTCTGCTTATCTCACGTGGGGCCAGCAATAGCGGCCGTGGCACGATATGTTCGGTTAGGTTACGTTTTGTTAGGTAAGGTTTGGTTAAGTTTAGTTAGGGCGGGTATGAGTTTTGTGCTATACACCCCATTTTGGCGTATTTCCAGGCTCTACGTCCTCTACTATGGCCTGCTCGATACTGGGGAGGCCAGCAATGGCGGTCTCTGCCCGTTAAATTGAGTGAGCATACGTTTGGTTACGTTATGTCAGTTTGGGTAGGTTTGGATGGATTTGCCTTTCCTGGTATACACGGCAATTCGATGGATTTCTGCGCTCTACTGCGCTCTAGTATACTCGGCTCGGCTTTGGGGAATCCAGCAATTGTGGTCTCGGCACGTTAAGTTAAGTTAGGGTTCGCTAGATGATATTACGTTTGTAAGGTTTAGGATAGAATAGCTCTGACTTTTACGCTGTACACTGCTATTCGGTGGACTTCGGCGCTCTACATAGCTCTGCTATACTCTACTCGACTCTGAGGAGGTCAGCAATTGTGTCTGTGGCTCGAAAGCTTGTGTCAGGTTACGTTCGCTCTTGTTACGGGCAGTTAGGTTTGGGGACGGTGGCTTTGACTTTCGTGCCTCACGCTGCTATTCGGTGGATTTCTGAGCTCTACTGCGCTCTTACACGCTCCGCTCGCCTCAGGAGACGCCAGCCGTAGTGTCATCGGCACGTTGGCTTTAGTTCTGATACTTTCGATTGTGTTACCATTGGCTATGTCAGGACAGGGTTGCTTTGACTTTTGTGCTGTACTCCGTTGTTCCGTGGATTTTTGCGCCCTACTGCGCACTATTATGTCCTGCTAGGATAAGGGGATGCCGCGAATAGTGGTCTCGCCACGTTACGTTCAGTTACACTTCGTTTCGTTGGTTTAGGTTAGTTCATGTAGGGATAGGATGTCTTTGACTATCTTGCTATACATTGCAATGCGGCGGGTTTCTGCGCTCTACGGTTCCCTAGTTTATTCTGCTCGTCTCTGGGAGGCCAGCAGTAGTGTCCTAGGCACGTTAGTTTTAGTTCGGTTACGTTCGATTATGTTGCGTTTGGTTAAGTTAGGATAGGGTAGCTATGACTTTCGTGGTATATGCTGTTAGTTTATGGACCGCTTCGTAGTCAAACATACGCTAACTCCACACAACCTGCGGCAACCACTGTTGCTGTTCTCCCACCGGGCAAGCAGAATATAGTAGAGCACAGTAGAGCGCAGAAATCCACCGAATATCAACTTGTTCCACGAAAGTCATATCTATCCAAGCCTAACCCAAGCTAGCGTGACGTAGCCAAACGTAGCCTAATTCAACATAATGGCCCGAGACCACGATTATTGGCCTCCACAAAGTCGAGCATAGTATTGTAGAGCAACGTAGATTGTAAAAATCCACCGAATTCCAGTGTATAGCACAAAGGTCAAAGCTAGCCTCTCCTAACCTATCCAAATGTAACATATCCAAACGCAGCCCAACGCAGCCTAACATGACTAGGCAATAACTGCTGACCTCCACAGAGACAACCAGAGTGTACTAGAGCACAGTAGTGCGCACATATCCACCGCCTTGCAGAGAATGGCACAAAAGTCAAAGATATCCTAACATGACCTGACCTAACCAAACATAACCAAACGCGGCGTGACTCAACGGGAGGTGCTGCGAACACTGCTGTCGGACACCACAGAGCAAAGCAGAATACAGAAGAGCACAGTAGACCACAACAAACCGCCGGATAATAGTGTACCACAAGAATGTCGAAGCAATCCCAACCAAACATAACCTAATGGAACATAATCAAACGCAGCCTAACTCAACCTAACGTGCAGCGACCACTATTGTTGGCCTGCACAGGGCCAAGCGGAATATAGTAGAGCATAGTAGATCACAGAAACACAAGAATAGCAGTGTATAGCACGAAAGTCAGTGCTAACCTAACGAAACTTAACCTAACCTAACACAGCAGAACGTAACCAAAGTCAAACTAACGTGCCGCGACCGCTATCACTGGCCTCCCCAGAGCCAAGCAGAGCATATTAGAGCAAGGTAGAGCGCAGATAATCCACCGCATAGCAGCGTATAGCACAAGGGACAAAGCGGCCTATCCTAAACTAGCGAAACCGCTATTGCTGGCCTCTGCGGATACCAGTTGAATGTACTGGAGCACAGTGGGGCGCAGAAACCCACCGCATTGCTGTGAAAAGCACAAATGTCTTGGATGACATAGCCTATCCAGGCATTTCCAAAACTAACCAAACGGAGCGAAGCTTAACAAAACGTGACGTAACCACTGCTCCTGGCCTCCCCAGTTCATACCAGAATGTGGTACAGCACAGTAGGGCACTGAAAAGCAACCACTGCTCCTGGCCTCCCCAGTTCATACCAGAATGTGGTACAGCACAGTAGGGCACTGAAAAAGCGTATGCGCCAAGGATACCCCACACTTACCTGGCCCAATATAACCGAACCAAACGTATACTAACTAAAACAATCGTGCCGAGTCCATTATTGCTGGCCTCTCCATCGAGAAGCAGGACATATTAATGGGGAGCAGAACACAAATGGCGAAGGAATGGAATGTATAGCAGGAGAGTCAAAGGCATCCTAACCTAATACAGACAAAGCTATCCATACTGAACGAAACCTAACTCAACATAACGTGCAGATACCACTATTGCCGTCTTTCTCAGGGACAAGCTGAACGTATTAGAGCACAGTAGGTTGCAGTGAACCGCCGAGAACGTGATCCGACCATTATTGCTCCCCTTTCCAAAGTCCAGCAGTGTATAGCAGAGCAATGTAGAGCTCACGAATCCGCCGGATAACAGTGTAAAGCACAAAAGCCAAATAAATACTAACCAAGCCTTCCTAACCTATCCTAACGATAGGTAACGTAACTTAACCTAACGTTCGGAGGCGACTATTACTGGGCACGGCTGAGCCACGTAGAGCATATTAGAGCACTGTAGGTCTCAAAATTCCACCGAATAGCAGTGCATAGCAAGAAAGTCAGAGCTATCCTCACCTAACCAAACCCAACCTAACATAACCAAACGTCATCTAACTCAAGCTAGCGTGCCGCGACCAGTCCGGCTGACCTCCACAGGGTCAAGCAGAACGTACGAGACCAGAGTAGAGCGCATACCAGCGCGACCAGTCCGGCTGACCTCCACAGGGTCAAGCAGAACGTACGAGACCAGAGTAGAGCGCATATATCCATTGAACCTCAGTGTATAGCAGAAAATTCGAGGCCACCCTCTACAAACCTTATCAATCGTTACACACGAATTACAGTGTATACCACGAAAGTCAAAGCTATCAGTAGCTAATCCAAGCAAACTTAAACTAACCAAACGTAACCTAACACCATCCAACTGACCTACACCATTACTGGTGACCTCCACAGAGCCCAGCAGAATATACTACAGCACAGTAGATCACAGACACCCGCGGCGTTTCAGTGTATAGCGGGAAAGTCGAAGATACCCTAACCTAATCTGACCTAACCGAACCCAAACAAACGTAGCCTAACAAAACCTAACGTGACTAGGACACCCCTGCTGTCTTCCGCAGAGCCAATCAGAATATACCAGATCAGAGTGGAGCGCAGAAATCCGCCGGATAGCTGTGTCTAGCTCAAAAGTCAAAATTGCCCTAGCCTAACCTAGCCAAACATAGCATAACCAGACGTAACCTATCTCCACCTAACTGCCCTGCACCGCTACTGCTGACCACTCCAGTTCCAAGCAGAATATGCGAGAGCACGCTAGAGCGCAGAATTCCAGCACATTGCGGTGTGAAGCACAAAAGTCAAATTTACCCTAAACTAACCTTACCTAGCATAATCTAACCAAACGTAGCCTAACCCATCGTAACGTGCTGATACCACTGTTGCTAGCACTCTCAGTGTGTAGCTGCATATATTACAGTGCAGTAAAGGACACAAGCCCTCCGAATAGAAGTGTATAGCGCAAAAGTCATAGCCAGCCCCCTAACCTAACCAACCGTAACGGAGCCAAACGAAACCAAACACAAGCTAACGTACCGATACCACTACTGCTGGCCTATCCAGATCCAAGCAGAGCATATTAGAGCACAGAAGAGCGCAGAAATCCACCGAATTGTAGTGTATAGCACAAAGTCAGGGCTATCCTTCCCTACCCTAACCGATCCTAACCTGACCAAACGTAACCTAACACATCCTTTCGTGCCACGACCACTACCATAGGCCTTCCCATAGTCGAGCAGAGCATATTAGAGCTATGTAGAGCGCAGAAACCAACGGAATAGCGCTGTGCGGCACATGAGTCAAACCTACCCTCTCCGAGCCTAACCAATTTTAACACACCCAACGCAGCCTAACCGAGCATAACGTGCAGCGACCGCTATTGCTGGCCGCCCCAGAGTCGAGCAAGGTACAGTAGAGCAACGTAGAGCGTAGAAAACTAGTGGACAGCGTTGTACATCGGATAAGTCGACGCTACACTATCCTAACCCATCCAAACGTAATAAAACCAAACGTAACGTAAACTATCCCAGCGTGCCGAGACCACTATTACTGTAGTCCCCAGATCCAAGCATAACACACTAGGGAACAGTGGAGCGCAGGAAGCTACCAAATAGCAGCGAGTAGCGTATGCGCCAAGGATACCCCACACTTACCTGGCCCAATATAACCGAACCAAACGTATACTAACTAAAACAATCGTGCCGAGTCCATTATTGCTGGCCTCTCCATCGAGAAGCAGGACATATTAATGGGGAGCAGAACACAAATGGCGAAGGAATGGAATGTATAGCAGGAGAGTCAAAGGCATCCTAACCTAATACAGACAAAGCTATCCATACTGAACGAAACCTAACTCAACATAACGTGCAGATACCACTATTGCCGTCTTTCTCAGGGACAAGCTGAACGTATTAGAGCACAGTAGGTTGCAGTGAACCGCCGAGAGTCTGTGTACCGTACAAAAGTCAACGATATATTTCCTACCTAGGTACACGTATCGTACCCAGACGTATCCTAATTCAACCTAACGAGCAGCGGCCGCTATTGCTGGCGTCCCCAGGCTCGAGCAGAGTATAGTAGAGCAGAGTAGAGCGCTGTATTCCACCTAGCATCTGTCTTTGCCACGAAAGTCAAAGCTATCCAGATATAACCCAAAGAAATGTAACCGGACCAAACGTAACCTCACACAAACTAATGTGCGAGAACACTATTGCTGGCCTCACCAGATCCAGGCAGATCTCATTATAGGAGAGCAGAGCGCAGAAATCAATGCGACAGCAGTTTATGGCAGAACAGTCGAAGATGCCCAAACCTAACGTAAGCCAATGTAACATAACGAAACGTATCATGTCTCAACCTAAGATGCCGAGACCAAGCTTACTGGCATCCCCAGAGCCAAGCAGAGCATACTAGAGCAAAGTAGGGCGCACAAGTCCACCGCATTCCAGTGTACAGCACAGAAGTCTGGGATACCCTGACCTAACCCAGGCAAACCTGACCTAACCGAACGTAAGCTAACAAAACATAAAGCGCCGCGGCCGCCATCTTTGGCCTCCACAGAGCAAAGCAAAGCGTGTTTGATCACAGCGGTGCGCAGAAATCGCCCGAATAGCAGAGTGTTGCACGAAAGTCAAAGATATCCTTACCTAAAGTGACCTACCCTAACCTAAACAAATGTAGCCACACTAAACGTAACGTACCGATAACACTATTGCTGGCCTTTCCAGAGCCAAGCTGAAAATATTGGAGCAAAGGAAAGGGCATGTACCCGCCGAACACCAGTGTACAGCGCAAAGGTCAATGCTATCCACTCCTAAACTAACCAAACTTATCATAACCGAACGTAGCATAAATCAAACCATCGTTCCGGGACCTCTATTACCGGTCTCCCCAGAGAACAGCGGAATATGGTAGAGCACAGTAGAGCACAGAAGTCCACAGGATATCAGTGCTGTGTGCAAAAGTCAAAGATATCCAAACCTAACCCACCCTAACCTAACCTAACCGCAAGTAACCTAACTAAATCTAACGTGCCGCGACCAGTATTGCTGGCCTGCACAGCGTCAAGCAGAACATATTAGAGGAGTGTGGAGCGCAGAAATCCATAGGGTCGCAGTGTGTAACGGAAAAATTGAAGCTATACAATTCCAACCAAAGCGAACGTAACGCAACCGAACGCATCCTATCTCAAACTAATGTGCCGAAACCACTGTTACATTCTTCCCCTGAGCCAAGCAGAATATGCTACAGCAGAGCAGAGCGCAGGGAGCCTCCAAATAGCAGTGTATAACTCAAAAGTCAAACGTATTCTAACCTAGCCTGACCGAACCTAGCCAAAACAAACGTGGACTAACTAAACTTAACCAGCCGAGACCACTACTTCTGGCCACCAGTGACAAGCAGGGCATACTAGAGCACGGTAGGGTGCAGAAATGCAATAAAAGATAGCTTGTGTCTCAAAAGTCAAAGCAAACATGACCAACCCTTGCCAAACCCAGCCTAACCAAACGTAACATTGCTCAACCTACCGTGTCAGGAACAATATTGATGGCCACCGCAGAGACGGGCAGAGTAAGGTTGAGCAATGAAGAGCACAGACATCCAACGAATAGCAGTGAATATGGCAAGGGTCGAAGTTATCCTCTCCTAACGTAACCAAGCGAAACATAACCGAACGCAACTTAATCCAACTTAACGTACCTAAACCACTATTGCCGGCCTCTCCAGGGTCGAGGAGGACACTGCAGAACGAAATCGGGCGCAGAAATCCTTCGAACAGCAGCGTATACCTCGAAAGACAAAGCTATAAGAACATAACCCAAACGAACATAACCTAACACAACTTAGCATAACCGAAACTAACGCGCCGCGGCAATTATAGCTGGCCACCCCAGAGTCGAGCTGAGTATAGTAGCGTAGAGTAGAGCGCAGAAACCCACCGAATATCAGTCTTTGCTATGACAGTCAAAGCTATCAATACCTAACACAAACAAGCATAACCGAACCAAACGTAACGGAACTCAAGCTCACGTGCCGAGACCACTATTTCTGGCCTCCGCAGAGCCAAGCAGAGCATATTGGGGCACAGTGAAGAGCAGAAATTCATCGAATAACATTGTATACCACAAAAGTTGAAGCTATCCAGACCAAACCCAAACAAACGTAACCCATCAGAACGTAACCAAACTAAACCAGAAGTGCCGAGACCGCTATTGCTGGTCTCCACAGAGACAGGCAGAGCATATTAGAGCACAGTATGGAGCAGGAGACAACCGAATTGCTGTACATAGCACAAAAGTCGATGCTACCCCCTCCTACCCTGGCCAAACATAACATAGCGCGGCGTACCTTAAATCAAACTATCGTGCTGCGTCCGCAATTCCTGGCCTCCCCAGCGCCGAGCAGAAAACAGAAGAGGACAGTGGAGCGCAGAAATCCACCATATGACAGCCTATGCCAAGGAAGTCAAAGCTACCCTAGCGTAACCCGTACAAAGTTATCCTATCCAAGCGAAACCTAACTCAAACTGACGTGCTTAGCACGCTGTTGCTGGCCTCGCCAGAGCCATGTGGAGCATATTTGATTCCTGTATGCCGCAGAAGTCCTCCGAATAGCTGTAT
>NW_016910472.1:390916-429980 GCF_001483705.2 Eufriesea mexicana
CAGATCCAAGCATAACACACTAGGGAACAGTGGAGCGCAGGAAGCTACCAAATAGCAGCGAGTAGCGTATGCGCCAAGGATACCCCACACTTACCTGGCCCAATATAACCGAACCAAACGTATACTAACTAAAACAATCGTGCCGAGTCCATTATTGCTGGCCTCTCCATCGAGAAGCAGGACATATTAATGGGGAGCAGAACACAAATGGCGAAGGAATGGAATGTATAGCAGGAGAGTCAAAGGCATCCTAACCTAATACAGACAAAGCTATCCATACTGAACGAAACCTAACTCAACATAACGTGCAGATACCACTATTGCCGTCTTTCTCAGGGACAAGCTGAACGTATTAGAGCACAGTAGGTTGCAGTGAACCGCCGAGAGTCTGTGTACCGTACAAAAGTCAACGATATATTTCCTACCTAGGTACACGTATCGTACCCAGACGTATCCTAATTCAACCTAACGAGCAGCGGCCGCTATTGCTGGCGTCCCCAGGCTCGAGCAGAGTATAGTAGAGCAGAGTAGAGCGCTGTATTCCACCTAGCATCTGTCTTTGCCACGAAAGTCAAAGCTATCCAGATATAACCCAAAGAAATGTAACCGGACCAAACGTAACCTCACACAAACTAATGTGCGAGAACACTATTGCTGGCCTCACCAGATCCAGGCAGATCTCATTATAGGAGAGCAGAGCGCAGAAATCAATGCGACAGCAGTTTATGGCAGAACAGTCGAAGATGCCCAAACCTAACGTAAGCCAATGTAACATAACGAAACGTATCATGTCTCAACCTAAGATGCCGAGACCAAGCTTACTGGCATCCCCAGAGCCAAGCAGAGCATACTAGAGCAAAGTAGGGCGCACAAGTCCACCGCATTCCAGTGTACAGCACAGAAGTCTGGGATACCCTGACCTAACCCAGGCAAACCTGACCTAACCGAACGTAAGCTAACAAAACATAAAGCGCCGCGGCCGCCATCTTTGGCCTCCACAGAGCAAAGCAAAGCGTGTTTGATCACAGCGGTGCGCAGAAATCGCCCGAATAGCAGAGTGTTGCACGAAAGTCAAAGATATCCTTACCTAAAGTGACCTACCCTAACCTAAACAAATGTAGCCACACTAAACGTAACGTACCGATAACACTATTGCTGGCCTTTCCAGAGCCAAGCTGAAAATATTGGAGCAAAGGAAAGGGCATGTACCCGCCGAACACCAGTGTACAGCGCAAAGGTCAATGCTATCCACTCCTAAACTAACCAAACTTATCATAACCGAACGTAGCATAAATCAAACCATCGTTCCGGGACCTCTATTACCGGTCTCCCCAGAGAACAGCGGAATATGGTAGAGCACAGTAGAGCACAGAAGTCCACAGGATATCAGTGCTGTGTGCAAAAGTCAAAGATATCCAAACCTAACCCACCCTAACCTAACCTAACCGCAAGTAACCTAACTAAATCTAACGTGCCGCGACCAGTATTGCTGGCCTGCACAGCGTCAAGCAGAACATATTAGAGGAGTGTGGAGCGCAGAAATCCATAGGGTCGCAGTGTGTAACGGAAAAATTGAAGCTATACAATTCCAACCAAAGCGAACGTAACGCAACCGAACGCATCCTATCTCAAACTAATGTGCCGAAACCACTGTTACATTCTTCCCCTGAGCCAAGCAGAATATGCTACAGCAGAGCAGAGCGCAGGGAGCCTCCAAATAGCAGTGTATAACTCAAAAGTCAAACGTATTCTAACCTAGCCTGACCGAACCTAGCCAAAACAAACGTGGACTAACTAAACTTAACCAGCCGAGACCACTACTTCTGGCCACCAGTGACAAGCAGGGCATACTAGAGCACGGTAGGGTGCAGAAATGCAATAAAAGATAGCTTGTGTCTCAAAAGTCAAAGCAAACATGACCAACCCTTGCCAAACCCAGCCTAACCAAACGTAACATTGCTCAACCTACCGTGTCAGGAACAATATTGATGGCCACCGCAGAGACGGGCAGAGTAAGGTTGAGCAATGAAGAGCACAGACATCCAACGAATAGCAGTGAATATGGCAAGGGTCGAAGTTATCCTCTCCTAACGTAACCAAGCGAAACATAACCGAACGCAACTTAATCCAACTTAACGTACCTAAACCACTATTGCCGGCCTCTCCAGGGTCGAGGAGGACACTGCAGAACGAAATCGGGCGCAGAAATCCTTCGAACAGCAGCGTATACCTCGAAAGACAAAGCTATAAGAACATAACCCAAACGAACATAACCTAACACAACTTAGCATAACCGAAACTAACGCGCCGCGGCAATTATAGCTGGCCACCCCAGAGTCGAGCTGAGTATAGTAGCGTAGAGTAGAGCGCAGAAACCCACCGAATATCAGTCTTTGCTATGACAGTCAAAGCTATCAATACCTAACACAAACAAGCATAACCGAACCAAACGTAACGGAACTCAAGCTCACGTGCCGAGACCACTATTTCTGGCCTCCGCAGAGCCAAGCAGAGCATATTGGGGCACAGTGAAGAGCAGAAATTCATCGAATAACATTGTATACCACAAAAGTTGAAGCTATCCAGACCAAACCCAAACAAACGTAACCCATCAGAACGTAACCAAACTAAACCAGAAGTGCCGAGACCGCTATTGCTGGTCTCCACAGAGACAGGCAGAGCATATTAGAGCACAGTATGGAGCAGGAGACAACCGAATTGCTGTACATAGCACAAAAGTCGATGCTACCCCCTCCTACCCTGGCCAAACATAACATAGCGCGGCGTACCTTAAATCAAACTATCGTGCTGCGTCCGCAATTCCTGGCCTCCCCAGCGCCGAGCAGAAAACAGAAGAGGACAGTGGAGCGCAGAAATCCACCATATGACAGCCTATGCCAAGGAAGTCAAAGCTACCCTAGCGTAACCCGTACAAAGTTATCCTATCCAAGCGAAACCTAACTCAAACTGACGTGCTTAGCACGCTGTTGCTGGCCTCGCCAGAGCCATGTGGAGCATATTTGATTCCTGTATGCCGCAGAAGTCCTCCGAATAGCTGTATGAAGCACAGAAGTCAATATCATACCCTTACCTAGCCTGATCAAACGTAACATAACCAGACGTAGCCTAAATCAACCTAACGTGCCAAGGCCACAATTGCTGGCCTCCCCAGGGTCGAGCAGAGTATAGTAGAGCAACGTTGAACGCTCAAATCCACCGAATAGCAGTGCACAGCATAAAAGTCAAAGCTACTCTGTCCCAACCTATGCAAACTTAATATAGCCAAACGTAACATATCTCAACCTAACGACCCGTGACCACAATTACTGGGCTCCACAGCGCCAAGCAGAATACACTAGAGAAGAGTGGAGCGCAGAAAGCCACCAAATAGCAGCGAGTAGCACAAGTGTCAAAGACACACCAACACTACCAGGCCAAACATGACGTAACCATACGTAGAGAAAGTAAACTTAACGTGCCTAGACCACAATTACTGCAAACCCCGGGGGCAAGCAGTATATACTGGGGAACAGTAGAGCGCACAAATCCGGCGAAAGGTGGCTTATAGCGCAAAAGTGAGAGCCAACATAACCAAACCTATCCCAACCCGGCCTAACCAAGCGTAACATATCTAATCGTATCGTGTCACGACACATATTCCTGGCAACCTCAGATTCGAGCAGGGTATAGTAGAGCAATGTAGGGCGCAAAAACCCCACTGAATTGCAGTGCATGGCACAAAAGTCAAAGTTAATCTGTCCCAACCTAACCAAACGTAACGCTACCAAACGCAACCATACCTAACCTAACGTCCCTAGACTAGTACTGCTGGCCCCCAAATCGCCAACCATGGCGTATTAGAAAAGAGTAAAGCGGAGGAGACCATATAATGGAAGTGTATAGCAGAAAATTCATAGATATCGTTTCCTGACCCAAACTAACCTAACCTAACCGAACGTGACATAACCGGATCTGACTCGCCGAGACCACTATTCCCGGCCTCCCCAGAGGCATGCGGGGAAAGTCAGAGCACTGTAGTGCGCAGAAATCCTGCGAACAGCAGTTTATAGCACATAAGTCAAAGCTCTCATTACCTAACCTCGCCATACGCAACGTAACCAAACGTAACACAAACAAACCTAACGTAACCAGACCACTGTTGCAGACGTCCACATATCCAGCCAGAATAATAGAGCGCGGATATTCGACGCGTTGCAGTGTAAAGCACAAAAGTGATAGATATCCTAACCTAACCTGACGTAACCTAACCTAACCAAACGCAACGAAACACAAGGAAGCGTGCCGCAGACACTACTGTTAGCGGCCCCAGGGACAAGCAGAATATTAACGAGCAGACTGGAGCCTAGAAGTCCATGGAATATCAGTTTTGAGCACGAAAGTCAAAGCTATACTTGCCTACACCCGGGGAACCTAACACAACTAAACGTAATTAGGCTCAACCTAATGTGCCGCGACCAGTATTGCTGGCCCCCATAGCGCCGAGCAGAGCATAATCGAGGGGAGTAGAGCACAGAAATCCATAGAATCGCCGTATATTGCAGAAAAGTCGAAGCTATCCGAACCCAACCAAAGCTAACGTAACCCAACCGAACGCAGCATATCTCAATCTATCGTGCCGAGACCATTATTACTGGCATCCCTTGAGTAAAGCAGAACATACTAGAGCACAGTAGAGCGAAGAAATCCAACGCGCTTCAGTGTAAAGCACAAAAGTCAAAGATACCCTACCCTAACACAAACAAAGCTAACCTAACCAAACGTAAGCTAACTCTATATATCGCGACGCGGCCACTGTTTCTGGCCTCCCCAGAGCAAAGCAGAGCATATCAGATCACAGCAGAGCGCAAAAATCCACCGAATATCAGTGTACAGCACAAAATTCGAAGCTGCCCTAGCGTAACCTAACAAAACATAGCACTACAGATCGTATCCTAACTCCACCTAACCGCCCTATAACACTATGCTGACATACCAGGGCTAAGCAGAATATACGACAGCACAGTGGAACACAGAGAACCGCGGGGTTGCAGTGCAAAGCACAAAAGTAACGGTAACCCAAGCTACCACGTCCTAGCCAACACAACCGTAGGTAGCCTAACTCCGCACAAGGTGACGAAACCACCATTGCTGCATCTCCCTGAGCCAAACTCAAGAAACCAGATCACAGTGGAGAGACGAATTTCATCGAATTGCAGTGTATAGGACAAAAGTCATAACCTATACCGCACTAACGTGCCAAGCCCACTATTGGTAACATCCACAGAGGCAACCAGAATATACTACAGCACATTAGGGCGCAGAAGTCCATGCATTGCAGTGTAATGGACAAAAGTCGAAGATATTCAAACCTAACCTGACCAAACCTAACCCAGCCAAACGTAGCCTAACTCAATATAACGTGCCGATACCACTATTGCTGTCCCACCCAGAGCCGAGCTGAACATATTAGAGCAGAGTAGAGTGCAGAAATCCGCCGAATAGCAGCGAAAAGCGCAAAATTCGTAGCTAGCTTCTTCTAACCTAACCAATCGTGACGTAACCGAACATAACCTATCTCAACCTATCGTGCAGAGACCACTCCTGCTGGCATCCCTAGAGTCGAGCGGAGAATAGTAGATCGCAGTGGAGCGCAGGAATCCACCGAATAGCAGTGTGCAGCGCAAAAGTCCATATTATATTATCCTAACCTGTCCAAACATAACATAACCAGGCGCAGCATAATGCAACCTAACGTGCCTGGACCATTATTGCTGGCCTACCCGGCGCAAAGCGGAACATACTGGATCACAGTAGAGCGCAGAAGTGCAACGAATAGCGTCGTATACCAAGAAAGTAGAAGCTATGCATACCTAACACGAGCAAGCATAACATAACCAAGCGAAGCCTCACTCAAAATAACGCGACGCAGATACTATGGCTGGACACCCCAGGGCCAAACAGAATACAGTAGAGCACAATAGGGCGCAGGAGTTCAACGAAAAGCAGTATATGCCACGATGGTCAAAGCAATGCAAACCTAACCCAGACAAACGTGACATAACCAAACGAAGCCTAACTCAGCCGAACGCGCCGCAAATATTATTGCTGGACCCGCCGGGACCGAGCAGAATGTCGTAGAGCAGAGTAGCGCGCAGAAGTCCACCGAAAAACTGTGTATACTACGAACCTCAAACCTGTACGTACACAGCCCAGACAAACATAACCTAACCGAACATTGCCCAACACAACCAAACGTGCTGACACCACCGTTACAGGCCTCCCCAGAGACAAGCAGAACATACTAGGGCGCAGTAGAGCGCAGAAATCCGCCGCATTGCAGTGTACATTACAAATGTCAAACACATCCTAACCTAACCAAAACAAACCTGACCCAAGCGAACGTAACCTAACCCTATCCAACGCGCCGCGGCCGCTATTTCTGACATCCCCAGGTCAAAGCAGAGCATATTGGATCACAGTGGAGCGAAGAAGTCCACCGAAGTGCAGTGTATAGCACAAAAGTCAAAGCTAACCTAGCCCAACATAGCCAACATAACACAACCGCACGGTACCTATCTCCACTTAACCGCCCTACGCCACTACTCCTCACCTTCCCAGAGCCAAACAAAATATACTTGAGTACAGAAGATCGCAGAAATCTGGGACACAGCCGTGTATAGCACAAAAGTCGAAGATATCCTAACGTAACCTCTCCTAACCTTACGCAGCCAAACGTAGCGTAACTCAGCACAAAAAGCCTAACTCAATATAACGTGCCGATACCACTATTGCTGTCCCACCCAGAGCCGAGCTGAACATATTAGAGCAGAGTAGAGTGCAGAAATCCGCCGAATAGCAGCGAAAAGCGCAAAATTCGTAGCTAGCTTCTTCTAACCTAACCAATCGTGACGTAACCGAACATAACCTATCTCAACCTATCGTGCAGAGACCACTCCTGCTGGCATCCCTAGAGTCGAGCGGAGAATAGTAGATCGCAGTGGAGCGCAGGAATCCACCGAATAGCAGTGTGCAGCGCAAAAGTCCATATTATATTATCCTAACCTGTCCAAACATAACATAACCAGGCGCAGCATAATGCAACCTAACGTGCCTGGACCATTATTGCTGGCCTACCCGGCGCAAAGCGGAACATACTGGATCACAGTAGAGCGCAGAAGTGCAACGAATAGCGTCGTATACCAAGAAAGTAGAAGCTATGCATACCTAACACGAGCAAGCATAACATAACCAAGCGAAGCCTCACTCAAAATAACGCGACGCAGATACTATGGCTGGACACCCCAGGGCCAAACAGAATACAGTAGAGCACAATAGGGCGCAGGAGTTCAACGAAAAGCAGTATATGCCACGATGGTCAAAGCAATGCAAACCTAACCCAGACAAACGTGACATAACCAAACGAAGCCTAACTCAGCCGAACGCGCCGCAAATATTATTGCTGGACCCGCCGGGACCGAGCAGAATGTCGTAGAGCAGAGTAGCGCGCAGAAGTCCACCGAAAAACTGTGTATACTACGAACCTCAAACCTGTACGTACACAGCCCAGACAAACATAACCTAACCGAACATTGCCCAACACAACCAAACGTGCTGACACCACCGTTACAGGCCTCCCCAGAGACAAGCAGAACATACTAGGGCGCAGTAGAGCGCAGAAATCCGCCGCATTGCAGTGTACATTACAAATGTCAAACACATCCTAACCTAACCAAAACAAACCTGACCCAAGCGAACGTAACCTAACCCTATCCAACGCGCCGCGGCCGCTATTTCTGACATCCCCAGGTCAAAGCAGAGCATATTGGATCACAGTGGAGCGAAGAAGTCCACCGAAGTGCAGTGTATAGCACAAAAGTCAAAGCTAACCTAGCCCAACATAGCCAACATAACACAACCGCACGGTACCTATCTCCACTTAACCGCCCTACGCCACTACTCCTCACCTTCCCAGAGCCAAACAAAATATACTTGAGTACAGAAGATCGCAGAAATCTGGGACACAGCCGTGTATAGCACAAAAGTCGAAGATATCCTAACGTAACCTCTCCTAACCTTACGCAGCCAAACGTAGCGTAACTCAGCACAAACAGCCAAGACCACAATTGCTGTCTTTCCCAGAGCCAGGCTGAAAACAACAGATCACAATGTCGTGCAGGAATCCTCCGAACACCATTATATAGCACAAAAGCCGAGGCTATCCTCTCCTAACGTAGCCAATCGTAACAAAATCAAACATAAGCCATCTCAACCTAAAGTGCAGCGACCACTGTTGCTGCCCTCCCCAGAGTAGGCAGAGCTAAGTCGAGCACAGTACAGCGCCGAAATCCACCGAATAGCACTCTATGCCACGAAAGTCAAAACTATCCAAACCTATCCCAAGCAAGCAGACCCTAACCAAACGTAACCCAACAAAACCCAACGTGCCGAGACCACCATTACTGGCCTCCCCAAAGTCGAGCAGCTTATAGTAGAGCAACATAGCGTAGAAGTACGCCGAATAGCAGAGTACAGCCCAAAAGTCAAAGGTATCACGTCGTAACAAATCCAAACATAATATAATCAAACGTACCATAACTCTACCGAACGTGCCGAGACCACTATAGATGGAATCCCCAGAGCCAAGCAGAATATAATAAAGCACACTGGAGAGCAGGGAGGCACCAAATAGCAGCGCATAGCACAAGAATCTAGTATGCCCAAACCTAACCCAGCCAGCTTAACCTAACCAAACGTGGACTAACAAAACCTGACGAACCGAGACCACTACCTCTGACCTCCCCAGTGCCAAGCAGAACATACAATAGCAGAGTATAGCGCCGAAGTCCAACGGAGAACAGTGTATAGCACAGAAGTCGATGAGAGCGTAATCAAATATAACCCAACCTAGCCTAACCAAATGTAACATAACACAGCCTATCGTATCGCGACCGCTCTTAAGCGGAGCACACAGGAATAGAGCAGAGCGCAGAAATTCAACGTATAACAGCGTACACCACGAAAGAAGAAGCTATACAAACCGAACCCAAAATAACATATCCTAACCAAACGTAGCCCAACCCGACGAAACCGTTATTGCTGCCCGTCCCCTGACCACAGGCAACCAGGGCACACTAGTGCACAGCAGAGCGCAGAAGTCCACCAATTGGTCGTGCACAGCACAAAAGTAAAAGGTATACCGCCAAACGTGGCACAAACCAACATAACCGATGGTAACGTGGCTCAACGTAACATGCCGAGACTACTGTTGCTGGACATCCCAGAGCCATGCTGAACGTATTAGAGCACGGTACCGCGCAGAAATACATCTAATAGAAGACAATAGCACTAAATTCAACCCTTTCCTCGCCTAACCTAGGAAACCGCAACGTATCCAAACATAACATAACTCAATCTATCGCGCCGCGACCACTATTGCCGGCCACCCCAGAACCAAGCGTTGCACACTGGAGCACAGTAGAGCGCAGAAATACACCGAATAGCAGCATACAGCGCAAACGTTAAAGCTATCCTGGCCAAACATAGCCTAACGCAACATAAACGAACGCATCGTGACCCAATGATACGCGCAGAGACCACTGCTGCTGTCCTTCCCAGAGCCAAGCTGGAAATATTAGATTACAGTAGGGCGCTGAAATCCACCAAACAGCAGACTATGGCGCTAAAGTCAAAGCTATCCTCTCCCACCAAAACAAATCGTAACATAAACAAACATAACCTAACTCAAGCTAACGTGCCGCGAACGCTATTGTCGTCCTCTACAGAGCCAAGCAAAACACGTTAGTGGAGTGTTGATCGCAGAAATCTATAGAATCGCGGTGTCTATCAGAAATGCCAAAGCTACGTATGCCTGACCCGAACAAACAGAACACAACCAAACATAGCGTAGCTCAACCTAAAGTACCGAGGCCGCTTTTGCTGCCCTCCCCAAAGCAAAGCACGACAAGCTGGAGCACAGTAAAGCGCAGGAGTCCACCGCATAGCAGTGTACAGCACGAAACTTGAAGCTACCCCAACCATATTTAGCATAACCCAATGTAACCGAACGTAACATGACTCATCGTAACGTGCCGAGACCACCCTTGCTGGCCTTTCCAGGGCCAAGCTGAAAATATTGCGGCACTCTCGGGCGCAGAAATCCACCTAATAGCAGAATACGGCACTAAAGACAAAGCTATCCTCTCCTAACCTAACCACACGTAACATAACCAAACCTAACCTAGCTCAACATAACGTGCCGCGACCACGGTTGCTGGCCTCCGCAGGGCCAAGAAGGGCACATTAGTGGAGAGTAGGACGCTGAAATCCATAGAATCGCAGTGTATATCACAAGAGTCACATCTACCAAAACCAAACCCGAACCAGCTGAACATAGACAAACACAGCGTAACTCAAGCTGACGTGCCGCGACCGCCGTAGCTGCCATCACCAGAGCCAAGCAGGACTTACTAGAGCGCAGCTGAACGCAGAAATCCGCCGAATAGCAGCGCATAGCGCAAAAGTTAAAGCTATCCACTCCTAACATAACCAATCGTAGCTTAACAGAACGTAACATGACGAGACAACTGTTATTGCCCCTCCCAGAGCCAAGCTGGATAATCTAGAGCACAGTAGAGTGCAGAAGTCCTCCGAAAAGCAGTGTAAAGCACAAAAGCGAAAGCTACACCGACCAAACTCAGCCTAACCCAACCGAACCGAACATAACATGACCCAACGTAACGTGCCGAGACTGCTATTGCTGGACTTCCCAGAGCCAAACTGACAATATTATGGCACTGTAGGGAAAAGAGGTCCACTCAATAGCAGTCTATGGCACTAAAATCGATGCTATCCTCTCGCTACATAGCAATCCGTAACATAACCAAACGTAACCTAACTCATTCCAAAGGGCCGCCACCACTATTGCTGGCCCTCCCTGATCCAAGAGGGACACATTAGCGGAGAGTAGAACGCAGACAGCCATATAATTACAGTGTATATCGGAAAAGTCAAAGCTACCCAAGCTTAACCCGTACCAACAGAACATATCCAAACATAGTCTGACTAAACCTAACGTGCCCAGCCCGCTATTTTTGCCCTCCCGAGAGCCAATCTGGACATGCTAGAGCATAGCAGAGCGCACAAGTCCACCGAATAGCAGAGTACAGCGAAAAAGTTGAAGCAATTCTGATCAAACTTGGCCTGACCCAACTGAACCGAACGTAACCTGACGATGAATAACGTTTCGAGACCACCATTGCTGGCCTTCCCAGAGCCAAGCCGAAAGCATTAGAGCGCAGTATGGCGCAGAAATCCACCTGATAGCAGTCATCAGCAATACGGTCAGTGTTATCCTCTCCTAACCTAACCAATCGTAACATAACAAGAAGTAACCTATCTGAACCTGACGTGCCGCTACGACTATTCCTGGCCACACCATATCCAAGCAGAACTCGTTAGCGGAGAGTAGAACGCAGAAATCCATAGAATCGCAGTGTATATCAGAAAAGCCAAAGCTACCAGAACCTAACACAAAACCAACTGAACATAACAAAACATAACATAGCTCAGCATAACGTTCCGAGACCGTTACTGCTGCCATCTCCAGAGTCAAGCAGGACATACTAGAGCATAGTAGACCGCAGAAATGTACCGAATTGGAGTGCGCAGCACAAAGGTTAAAGCTATCCTATCCAAACTTATCCTATCCCAAAATAACCTAACGTAACGTGACACAACAAAACGTGCAGGGACCACTATTGCTGGCCTCCACAGAGCCAAAATGAAAGCATTAGAGCCCTGATGGGCGCAGAATTCAACCTAATAGCAGACTTTAGCTCTAAGTCAAGAATACCCTCTCCAAACCTACCCGCCCTTAACACAATCGAACGTACCCTAACTCAACCAAACGTGCCGTGATAACTACTGCTGTCCTCCCCAGAGCCAAGCAGAGCACATTAGTTGATGGTAGGCCGCAGAATTATATAGTATCGCAGTGTACAACAGAAGAGGCCAAGCTACCAAGACCAAACGCAAACCAACGGAACATAACCAAACATAACAATACTCAAAGTAACGTGTCGAGACCGTCTTTGCCGCCCTCCCCAGGGCCAAGCAAAATATACTAGAGCACAGTAGAGCGCAGATGCCCACAGAATATCGGTGTACATCGCTAAAGTTAAAGCTACCATGACCAAACGTAGCCTAACCCAAATTCACCGAACGTAACATGACTCAACATAACATGCAGAGACAACGATTGCTGCCCTCCCCACATCCAACCTGAAATAATTAGAGCATTGTAGGCCGCAGAAATACACCCAATAGCAGACTATAGCACTAAAGTCAAAGCATTCCTCCCGAAACGTAACCAAACGTAACCAAACGTAGCATAACCAAACGTAACCTAGCTTAACGTAACGTACCGCGACCACTACTACTGGCCTCCCCACAACCCAGCAGAACACATTAGTGGAGAGTAGCACGCAAACATCCATAGAATCGCAGTGCATATCAGAAAAGACACAGCCATCCAAACCTGACACAAACAAACATAACAGATGCAAACATAGCCTTATCCAACCAAACGTGCCGCGACCGCTATTTCTGGCCTACACAGAGTCAAGCGGAACACACTATTGGTGAGTAGGCCGCGGAAATCCGAATAATCGCGGTGAATATCTGAAAAGTAAGAGCTACCCAAGCCTAACACAAACCAACTGGACAAATCCAAATACAGCATGACTTTGCCTAACTCGCTGATGACGCTATTATTGCCCCACCCCCACAACCAAGCAGGGCATACCAGGGCACACTAGAGGGCAGGAGCCCTTCGAAAGGCGATGTACTCTGCAATAGGTGGAGCTCTACTATCCAAACTTTGCCTAACCCATCCCAACCGATCGTAACCTGACCCATCATAACACACCGAGGCCACCATTGCCGGCCTTCCCAGGGCCAATCGTAACACATTAGTGGAGAGTTGTATGCATAAATCCTTAGAATCGCAGCGTATACCGGAAAAGTCAAAGCTACGTAATTCTAACCCAAACAAACAGAACATAGCCAAACATATACTACCGCATACTAAAGCGCCGAGACCGATATTGCTGCACTTCGCAGAGCCAAGCAGGATATACTAGAGCACAGCAGAGCGCAGAATTCCTCAGAATAGCAATGCACAACACAAAAGTTGGGGCTATCCTGACCAAGCTTAGCCTATCCCAACATAACCGACGTAACCTGACTCGACATAACGTGCAGCGACCACTATTGTTGGCCTTACCAGAGCCAAGCAGAACACGCTAGTGGAGATCTGAACGCAGAGATACGTAGAATTCAGTGCGTATCAGAAAAGTCAGAACCACCCGAGCCTAACCCAAACCAACAGATCATAACCAGATATAGCCCAACTGAACCTAACGTGCCCAGACCGCGAATGCTGCCCTCCTCAGAGCCAGGCAGGGCATACTAGAGCACTGTAGAGCGCAGAAATCTACCGAAAAGCAGTGTGCAGCACAAAAGTTAAATCTATCGTAACCAAACTGAGTGTGACAAAACTTAACTGAAAGTAACCTGACCCAACATAACGTGCCGAAGCCACTATTTCAGTCCTTCCGAGAGGCAAGCTGAGAATATTGCAGCACTGTAGAACTCAGGAGTTCTCCTGATAGCAGTCTATAGCATTAATGGAAAAGTTACCTTCACCAAACATTACCAATAGTAACATAGGCAATCGTAACCAAACTCAACCTAACGCGCCACGACCTCTACTGCTGGCATCCCCAGAGACAAGCAGAGCACGTTAGTGGTGTGTAGAATGCAGGAATCCATAGAATCGCAGTGTAAATAAAAAAGGACAAAGGTACTTAAGGCTAATCCAACCAACAGGACATAGCCAAACATAGCCTAACAATACCCAACGTGCCGAAACCGCTATTGCTGCCCCCCCCCCCCAAATCCAAGCAGGACATGCTACAGCATAGTATAGCGCTGAAGTCCATCGAAGGGCAGTGTACAGCACAGGAGTTAAAGCTATCCTAACCAAACTTAGCCTAACCCATCGTAACCGGAAGTAGCCTGCCGCTACATAACGTGCCGGGGCCACTGCTGCTGGCCATCACAGTGCCACGGAAAGCACACTACCGTAGAGTCAAACGCAGAAATCAATAGCATCGCAGTGTATGTTAGAACCTTCGAAGCTACCCGAACCTAACCCAAACCAACCGAACGTAGCCAAACATAACCTATCTCCACCTAACGCACCCCGATCACTATTGCTGACCTCCCCAGATCCGAGCAGAGCACATTAGTTGGTAGTAGAGCGCAGAAATCCATAGAATCGCTGTGCATATCACAAAAGTCAATGCTACCCATATCTATCCCAAACAAAGGTAACTTATCCAAACATAGCCTGACCAAACCTAGCGTCACGAGGCTGCAATTTTTCCCTCCCCAGAGCCAATCAGGGCGTACTAGAGCACAGTAGAGCGCAGAAATACACCGGTACGCAGTGTACAGCGCATGAGTCGAAAATATCATACCCGAACCTAGCAAAACATAACATAGCCAAACGTACCATAACTAATCATAGCGTGTGGAGACTACTATTCCTGGGCTTCCCAGTGTCAAACAGGACATGTTAGAGCAAACCACACACAAGGAAATGTAACCAGGTTATACCTATCGTGCCGTGATCGCCATCGCTGGACACCCCAGGATCGAGTAGGGATATGAGAGCAACGATCATCAGTGAAATCCATCGAAGAGCAGTGCATAGCGCTAACGTCAAAGATACCCTATCCTATCGTAAACAAACGTAGCATAAAGAAGAGAAACCTAAAAAAACATAACGCACCGCGGACACTATTTATGGCCTCCCGAGAGCAAAGCAGAGGGTATAAGGTCACTGTAGAGCGCAGAATACCGCCGAATAGCATAGTACAGCACAAGTGTCAGAGCTATCCTGGCCAAGCCAAATATAACCTGACCTAACCAAACGTAGAATAACTAAACATAACGTGCCGCGAACACTATTGCTGGCTACCCAGAGAGGAGCAGAATGTAATGGAGCACAGTAGAGCACAGACGCCCACAGAATATCAGTTTTGAGCACATATGTCAAAGCTAGCCTTACCTAACATGACAAATCGTTGCATAACCTAACGTAACTTAACATAGAATAGCGTGCAGCGAACACAGTTGCTGGGCTCTCCAAATTCGAGCAGTGTGCAGTAGAGCACTGTAGAGCGAAGGATTCCAACTAATAACACCCTATAACAGGAAGGTCGAAGCTATTCTAAAGTAACGCTACGTAACCTAACGTAACCGTGCGTACCATAACTGAACCTAATCTGCCGCGACGTCCACTGCTGGCTTCCCGAGAGTCTAACAGAGTATAGTAGAGCAATGTAAAGCGCAGACATCCACATAATTGCAGTGTACAGCACGCAAATCATAGCTGTCCTCTCCTAACCTATCTAAACGTAACATAACCATACGCAGTATAGCTCAGCCTAATACGCCGACAGCACTACTGCTGGCATACCTATAGCCAGCTGGAATATACTGCAGCACAGTAGAGCGCAGTAATCCCGCGACTAGAGTTGTATAGCACAAATATCAAAGTCATGCTAACCAAACATAGCGTAACCTAACCTAACAAAACGTAACCTAACTCAACCAAACGTGCCACGACCACTATTGCTGGTCTCTCCAGAACCAAGCAGAACATATTAGAGTAGAAGAGGGTGCATGAATAAACAGAATGGCAGTGCATAGCACAATAGTCGAAGCTACCTTATCCAAACGCAACCAAGCGTTTACATAACCCAAGGAAGCCTAGCTATTCCCATCGTTCCGAGACCGCTATTGCTAACCTCTCCAGAACAAAGCAGAAAAATTCAGATAAGGCTGGAGCGCAGAAATCCACCGAATAGCAGTTTATAGCACAAAAGTCAAAGCCACCAGAAGAAAACCGGGAACAACGTAACCTAAGCAAACGTATAATAACTTGACCTCACAGGATGAGGCCTCGATTGCTGGCTTCCACAGAGCCAAGCAAAATATACCAGAGCACAGTAGGGCGCAGATATCCACAGAGTAGCAGTGTATAGCGCAAAAGTCAAAACCATCCTAACCAAACATAATCAAACCTAACGTGACCGAACGTAACCTGGCTAAATCAAGCGTGCCACGACCACTATCGCTGGCCTCTCCAGTGCCAAGCAGAACAAACTGGAGCACACGAGTGCGCAGAAAGCCCCAAATAGTAGTACAAAGCACAAAAGTCATATTTATCCTAATCAAGCCTAACCACACCTAGCCTAACCGAAGGTAACACAACTCAACGAAACGTGCCGAGACCTCTATTGCTTCCCTACCCAGAGCCTAGCAGAAAATACTACAGCACAGTAGAGCGCAGAAGCACACCGAATGGCAGTGTATAGCACAAAATTCAAAGACAACCCAACTAAACATAACCTAACCTAACCTGACCAAAGGAAACCTAACTCAACCAAAAGTGCCACGACCGTCATTGCTGGCCTCTACAGAGACAAGCAGGTGCTAGTACGGCAATGCGGATCGCAGATATAGACCGAATAGCAGTATATAGCACAGAAGTCAAAACCATCCCAACCAACCTATACCTAACCTATCATAACAAACGTGACCCATCCCAGCCAAACGTGTCACGTCCGCTATTACCGGCCAGCATAGATTCAAGCAGACGCTAGTAGAGGAATGCAGTTCACAATTTCGGCTGCAAAGCAGTGTGCAGCACAAAAGACGTGGCTAACCCATCAAAACGTATTCTAACCTAGCTAAGCCAACCGCAACGTAACTCATCCTAGCATTCCGGGTCCATACTTGCTGGTCTCTCCAGTGTCAATCAGAATATATCAGAGCTCAGTAGAGCACGGAAATCCACCTAATACCAGTGTACAGCACAGAAGACAAAGCAGTCCTATCACATCTTTGCCAAACGCAACATAAGCTGACGTAACGTTATACAGACCTACGTGCCACGACCGCTACTTCTGGCCACATGAGAGCTAATCAGTGCATAGCAGAGCAATGTAGAACGCTGAAATCTTCCGAATGGCAGTGCACTGCACAGAAGTCGAAGCTGTCTCAGCCAAAATTAGCCAAGCATAGCCTAACAAAGCGTAACATAGCTCAACCTATTGTGCTGAGAGCACCATTCATGGGGTCCAAGGAGACAAGCAGATCATATTAGAGGAGAGCAGGGCGCAGAAATCCATAGAATCGCAGTGTACAGCAGAAAAGTCAAAGATGTCCGGACCTAACCCAAACTAACATAACATAACCTGACATAGCCAAACTCAACGAACCGTGGCGCGGCCACTGTTGCTGACCTCCCGAGGCGATAGCAGGGTATAGGAGAGCAATATAGAGCGTAGAATTCCACCGAAGAGCAGTGTGCAGCACAGAAGTCAAATCTATCCTATCCTAACATTTCCAAACGTAATATAACCAAACGTAAACGAACTTAACCCAACGTGCCGATACCACAATCTCTGGCTTACCCAGAGCCGAGCAGAATATCCTGGAGCACAGTAGAGCGTAGAAAGCCTCCAAATAGCAGCGTATAGAGGAAAAAGTCAAAGAAATCCCAAGCTGACACTACCTAACCTAACCTAACCAAACTTAGTATAGCTAGGCCCAACGTGCCGAGACCTCTATTGCTGGCGTCCCAAGGGCCAAGCCGAACGCATTAGGGAAAAGTGGAGCGCGGGAATATTCGAATAGCAGTGTATAAGACTAAAGGCAGTGCCATCAATACAAACGCAGTCTAACCTATCCTAGCCGAACATAACCTATCTCAACCCATAGTATTACGACCGCTATTGCTGGTCCTCCAGTGTCGAGCAGGGTATGTCGCGCAGAAAGCCACCGAATAGCAGTGTACGGCGCAAAAATCGAAGCTAAACTCTCCTAACCTGACCAAGTGTAACATAGCCAAACGTAACGTATCCCAAGTTGTGTTGTCACGTCCACTATTGCTGGCCGCACGAGAGCCATGCAGAGTATAGCAGAGCAATGTAGTACGTTGTGATCGACCGAGCAGCAGTGTATAGCACAATAGTCAGAGCAATCCCAACCAATTCTGACCAAACCTAGCCTACATAATCTGAAAATAATTCAACCTTACTTGCCGAGACCACTACACCTGGCGTCCCCAGACACAGGCAGAGTGCGATAGCGCACGGTAGAGCGCATATGCCCATAGAATGGCAGTGTATAGGACAAAAGTAAAAGCTATCCTAATCTAACACGACGTAACCTAATCTATCCGAACGTACTCTAACTCAATCTAATGTGCCGCCACCACTTTGTCTGGACACTCGAGTGTCGAGCAGATCATAGTAGAGCAATGAGGAGCGCAGGAATACACCGAAGAGCAATGTATAGCACAAGATCCTAAGCAGTCCTGTCCTAACCGAACCGAGCGTAACATAATCAGAAGCAACTGAACTCAAACTAGCATGCCGAGACTTCTAATGCTGTCCACCCCAGAGCCAAGAAGTGCATACTACACCACAGTGGAGCGCAGAAATCCACCGAATGCTGTGTACACCACGTAAGTCGGAGTTACCCACACCTAGGCCAGACTAACGTAGCCTAACGAAACGTAGCATAACTCAATCTAACGTGCCGAGACACCTATTACAGACCTCCACATGTACCAGGAGAGTACAGTGGAGCAATGTGGAGCGAAGGTATCCACCAGATAAGAACGTAGCATAACTCAATCTAACGTGCCGAGACACCTATTGCAGACCTCCACATGTACCAGGAGAGTACAGTGGAGCAATGTGGAGCGAAGGTATCCACCAGATACCAGTGCATAGCACAAGAGTCAATGCGATTCATACCTAACATATCCAAGCGTAACATAATCAAGAGTAACGTAACTCAGCATATCGCAACACGACCGCGATCACTGGCCTCCCCAGAGTCGAGCAGGTTATAGTAGAGCACAGTAGCTCTCAGAAATCCACCGAATTGAGCGTATAACACGAAAGTCAGAGCTATCCAGACATAACACGAACTAACATAACACAACCCTACGTAGCATAGCACAAACTAACGTGCCGAAACCTCTATTCCTGGCCTCCATAGTGCCCAGCAGGGCCTATTTGTGCAGAGTAGAGGGCACAGATCCACCGTATGGCAGTGTACAGCACCAAAATCAAAGCTCTCCTATAATAACCTAACCAAACCTAACATAACCGAACGTAGCCTAACTCAAAATAACGCGCTGAGACTAAACTTGCAGGCCTCCACAGAGCCAAGCGTAGCATAATAGAGCAATTTGGATCGCAGAAATCCACCGAAGAACCGTGTATACCGTAAAGTCAAAGCTACCCTATCCATACATAACCAAACGTGATCTAACTCAACATAACGTACCGCCAACATTATTGTTGGAATCCCCACGGCCAAGCAGAATATAGTAGAGGCAGGAGAGCGTAGGAGTCCACCGTACATCAGTGTATACTACGAAAGTCGCATCTATCCGCGGCTAACCCAAGCTAACGTAACGTAGGTAAACGCAGCCTACACAGCATAACGTGTCGAGGCCAATATTACTGGCATCCCCCGAGTCGACCAGAGTATAGTAGTGCAACGTAGGGCGTAGAAATCGACCGAATACCTGTGTAAAGCAAAGAAGACAAAGATATCCTATCCCATCCTATCCAAACGTGACATAACCGACCGTCATTTATCTCATCCAAATATGCCGCCACCACTATTACTGGCCCTCCAGCGCCAAGCAAAGCTAATTATAGCGCAGTGCAGCGCAGATATCCGCCGAACAGCACTGCCTAGCGCAAAAGTCAAAGCCACCATGACAAAAGTAACCTAAATTAATATAACCGAACGTAACATAGCTCATCCAAGCGCGCCAGGACCGCTATTGCTGGACTCCCCAGAGTCATGCAGATGCTAGTAGAGCAATGCAGAGCGCAAATATCGATCGAATAGCAGTGTATAACACAAAAGTCAAGTATACCCTAACCATACCTCTCCTACCGTAGCCGGACAAAGCGTAGCATAACAAAACCCAACGTGCCGAGGCCACTATTGCTGGCCACCATAGAGCCATGCAGAACATATTAGAGCGCTGTAGATAGCAGAAATCCACCGCATAGCAGTGTACAGGCAAAAGTCAAATCTATCACATCCTAACCTAGCCAAGCATTATTTAACCAAACGGAAAATAACCCAACCTAACGTGCCGCGGCCACTATTCCTGGCGACCCCGGAAGCAGGAAGAGTGTTGTAGCGCACAATATGGAGCAGTAGTCCATATAATTTCGGTGAGTAGCACAAAAGTCATAGCTATCGCAGCCTAACCAAACGTAACATAATCAATACAAAAGTTGTTGTATTGATTCGGTAACCACCGAAAAACAGTGTACACCACGTAAGCCAAGGCTATCCAAACATAACCCGGGCAAACATATCCTAACCAAACGTAGACTAACTCAACCTAATAGCAAGAGATCACTATTGCTGGCCTCGCCATAATCGAGCAGAGCATAGTAAACCAATGTAATGCGCTGATATCAACCGGACAGCAGTGAATAGCACAAAAGTCGATGCTACCCTATCCTAACCTATCCAAACGTAACATAACTGTACGTAGACTAACGCATACTTATGTGGCGAGACCACTATTACTGTCCCTCCAGTGCCGAGCAGAGCATAGTATAAGAACGTAGAGCGTAGAAATCCTCCGAATACCAGTGTATGGCACAGCATTGAACTTTACAGTATCCTAACTAGTCCAAACTTGATACAACGAAACGAACCCTAACCTAACACAACGTGCCTAGACCACTATTGCTGGGCACCAAAGGGGCAAGCAGAGGACATTAGAGCAATGTAATGCGCAGGAATCCACCAAATAGCGGAGTATAGCACAAAAGTCCAAGATATCCTATCCTAACCTAGCAAAGCGTAACACAACAAACGTAGCCTATCTCAACATAACGTGACCAGACTACTATTGCTGGCCTCCCCAGAGCCAAGCAGAGCATATTAGAGCTACGTAAAGCGCAGAAATCCACCGAATTGCCGCGCACAGCACAAAAGTAGAAGATATCCTAACCAAACAGCGTAACATGTCCTAAGCGAACGCAACTTAACTCAATGTAACGTGACGGGACCACTATTGCTGGGCTTCCCAGTGCCACGATGAACACTCTAGAGCACTGCAGATCGCTGAAATCCGCCGAGTAGCAGTGTATAGCATAAAAGTCGAAGCTACCTCCTGCTAACCTAGCCCAGCGTAACATAACCGAACGTAATCTAACGCAAAGTAACGTGCCGCGATCACGATTGCTGCCCCCCCCCCCTTCCCCGAGAGCCATGCAGAGAATACATCTGGATAGTAGGACGCAGATATAGATACTATAGCAGGGTATATCAGAAAAGTGTGAGCTTCCCAAGCATTACACGAGCCATAGAACCTAAACAAACGTAGCCTAACTCATCGTAATGTGCGGCGAAAAATATTCCTGTACTCCACAGGGCCAAGCAGGATACTGTAGAGCGCAGTAGAGCGTAGACATCCACCTATTACCTGCCTATACCTCGAAAGTCGGATCAATCGAAACATAACCCAAACTAACGTTATGTAACCAAACGTAGCCCAACTTAAGCTAACGGTTCGAGACCATTATTACTGGCTCCCCAAGGTCGAGCAGGGCTTAGTAGGGCAGCGCAGATGGTAGAAATCCACCGAATAGCAGTGTGAAGCGGAAAAGCCAAAGATATCCTATCCTATCCTATCCAAACGTAATATAAACGAACGCATACCATCTTATCCCAGAGAGCCGAGACCACTATTGACGGTCCACCAGAGGCAAGCAGTATGTACTAGAGCACAGGAGCTGGCACAAACCTACCGAATAGCGGAGTATAGCGCAAAAGTCAATTCTATTCTATCCCTGAACGGCCAAACGTGACATAGCCAACCGTTATATATCCCAACATAACGTGTCGAGGCCACTATTGCTTGCATCCACAGAGTCGAGCATAGTATAGTAGAGGCAAGTAGCGCGCAGGAAGCTACCAGACAGCAATGTGCAACACAAAAGTCAAATACGCCATAACCTAACCGGATGTAACCTAAACTAACAGAACGTAGAATAAATATACCTAACGAGCCGATACCTCTATCTCTGTCCTCCCCACAGCCAAACAGAATATACTAGAGCACAGTAGATCGCAGTAGTACACCGCATTGCAGTGCATATCACAAAAGTGGAAGATATCCTAACCTAACCAATCCTAACCTCACATAACCGAACGCAGCATAATTCAACATAAGTTGCCGAAACTACAATTTCTTGCATTCCGAGAGCCAACCAGAGCATATTAGTGCGATATAGAGCGCAGAAATCCAACGAATGGCAGTGTATAGCATAAAGGATAAAGATACCCTTTCCTAACCAAGCCAAACGAAACATAAGCAAACGTAACCCAACGCAACTTAACGCCCCGTGGACACAATCTCTGTCCTCCCCAGAGCAAAGCAGAGAATACCCGATTACAGTAGAGCGCAGCGATCCACCGAATAGCAGTGTACAGCACATAAATCAATGCCATCCTTGCCGAAACTAATCAAACGTAACATAACCAACCGCTACCTAACCAAGCGTAACGGGCATAGACCACCATTACTGATCTCCCCAAGGAAAGGCAGAACATATTATAGCATTGTAGGGCGCAGAAGTACACCGAACGGCAGTGTATAGAGGAAAAGTGAAGGCCATAGCTTCCTAGTCTAGCAAATCGTAACATAACCGAACATAACATATCTCGAAACAACGTGCCGGGATCACTATTGCTTGGCTCCCCAGATTCGAGCAGATTATTGTAGGTCAACGTAGGGCGTAGAAATCCACCGAGTATTGTTGTATAGCACAAAAGTCAGAGCTAAACTATCAGAACCAAGCCAATCGGATTATTAACAAACGTAGCCTAACAAAACCTATCGTACCGCGACCACTATTGCTGGTACCCACACATTGGAGCGGAGTATAGTAGAGCCAGGTAGGGCGAAGATATCATACGAATAGAAGTGCATAGCACAAAAGTCAAAGCTACCCTATCCTAACCTGACCATACTCTACGCAACCAAACGTAACCTAACTGATCCTAACGCGCCGAGGCCAATACTGCGGCCCTCCCCAATGCCAACCAGAACGTATTGTGGCTACGTAGAGCGCAGAAATACACTGGACAGCGGTGTATAGCATAGAAGTCAAAACAACCCTTTCCTAGCATTACCAAACCTAATATAGACAAACGTTTTATACCTCAACCTAACGTGCGGAGACCACTATTAGTGGCCTCCCCAGAGTCGCACAGAACATACCAGGGCACCTCCGTGCGCAGAAATCCACCGAACAACAGTTTATACCACGATAAGCAAAGGTATACGTACCAAACAGAAACTAAAGTAACATAACCACACGAAGCATAACAGAGCTTAACGTGCCGAGACATCGTTAGTGGTATATCCAGAGCCGAGCAGTGTACTGTAGAGCAATGTTGGGCGTAGAAATCCACCAAGTATTGGTGTATAGCACAAAAGTAGAAGCTACCCTGTTCTAACCTAACCAATCGTAACATAGCCAACCTTAGACTAACTCAACCTAACGCGCCGCGGCCACTAATTCTGGCCTCCCCAGAGCAAAGCAGAGAATATTAGATCACAGTAGTGCGCAGAAATCCACGGACAACAGTGTACAGCACAAAAGTCGATGCCATCATGGCGAAACAACACCTAACCTACCCTAACCGAACGTAGAATATCTGAACCTAACCAGCCGAGACATCTATTGCTGGCCTCCCCAGAGCCTGGCAGAACATACTAGAGCGCAGTACAGCGCAAAATTCCAAAGAATAACTGTGTATAGCACAAAAGTCAAAGCCATCGTAGTCAAACATAACCTAACCTAACGTAAATAGGCGTAACGTACAAACACTTTTCGCGCCATGACCACAATTGCTGACCTCTCCAGAGCAAAGCTGAGCATATTAGGGCACAGCAGGGCGCAGGTATACACCGAAGAGCAAACTATAGCACATAGGTCTAATCTACGCTCTCCCATCGCAACATATCGTAACATAACCGAACGCAACATAACTCAGCCTATCCTGCCACGGCCGCTGCTGCTGGCTTCCCCAGAGACAAGCAAAGGCTTGTCGAGCAATGCAGAGCGCAGATATCGACCGAATAGCAGTGTATAGCGCAAAAGTGAAAGCTATCCTAACCAGACCTTACTTAACCTAGCCATGCCAAGCGTAACATAACCCAACCTAACGAGCGGAGACATCTACTGCTGGCTTCCCCAGAGCCAAGCAGTACATATGAGAGCACAGTAGGGCGCAGAAATTGACCATGCAGCATTCTGTAGCACAAACGTCAAAGCTATACTTCCAAACCTTAACAAATATAGCGTAAACAAGCGTAACATGACTCATCCTAACGTGCCGAGAACACTTTCACTGCCCTCCCCATAGCCAGCCGGAATATGCTAGAGCACAGTAAAGCGCAGTAATACACCGCATTGCAGTGTATATCACAAAAGTGGTAGATGCCCCAACCTAACCTGTTCTAACCTAACATAACCGAACGTAGCATAACTCAACGATAGGTGCCGAGACTGTTACTGCTGGCATCCACAGAGCCAAGCAGACCATATTAGATCAATGTATAGCGCAGAAACCCACCGAGTAGCTTTGTATAGCACAAAAGTCAAGGCTACCCTGTCCCAACTTAGCTACACGTAATAGAGGCATACGTAATCATTCTCAAAATAACGTGCGTAGACCACTATCACTGGCCAGCCTAGGGCCAACTAGAACATACTAGAACACAGTAGAGCGCTGGAATACGCCGAAAAACAGTGTATGCCACTTAAGTCATAGCAACCCATTCCTAACCCAGACCATCGCAACCTAACCGAATGTAGCCTAATCCAACCTATCGTTCCGTGACCACTATTACGGGCCTCCCCGTAGACGAGCAGAGCATAGGAAAGCAATGTAGAGCACACAAATCCACCGCATGGCAGAGTATATCACAAAAGTGAATACCAACCTCTCCTAACGTATCCAAACGTTTCACAAACGAACGTAACCTAGCTGAACATATAGCGCCACGGCCACTGTTGCTGTCCTCCCCAGAGTCGGGCAGATTATAGTAGATCACAGCGGAGCGCTGACATCCACCTGATAGCAGTGTGTACCGCGAAAGTCAAAACAACCCGTACCTAACCCAAACTTGCGTACTGCAGCCAAACGTAGCCTGACAGCCGAACGAGAAGAGACCACAATTGCTGACTCCGCATAGGCGAGCAGAGCATAGTAGGGCAATGTAGAGAGCAGAAATTCACCGAACAGCAGCGTATAGCACAAATGTCAATTCCATTCTAACCACACGTCACCTACCCAAACCAAACCAAACGTAAGCTAACACAACCTAATGTGCCGAGGCCACCATTGCTGGCCACCTCACAGCCATGCAGGGTATATGAGAGCACAGCAGAGCGAGGAAATCATCTGTACAGGAGTGTATAGCACAAAAGTGAAAGCTACCTATCCTGACCAGACCACACGTAACATAACCAAACGTAACCTAACAAAATTTATCATGCCACGCCCATAATTGCTGACACCCAGAGTCGAGCAGAGTACAGTAGAGGACTGTAAAGCGCGGGAGGCCACCAAACAGCAACATATAGCACAAAAGTCATAGATATCCTCACCTAACTATGCCTAACCTAACCTAGCCAAGCATTGAACAACTACACCGAACGTGCAGCGACGACTACTTCTGGCTTCCCCAGAGACAAGCAGAATATGATAGAGCATGGTAGAGCACACGGGTCCATGGAATGGCAGTGTATGGCACGAAAGTCGAAGATAACCTAACCTAACCGACACAAACCTAACTTAACCGAACGTGACCTAACACATCCTAACGCGCCGCGGCCACTATTTTTGGTACTTCCAGGGCAATGCGTGGAATGTTAGATCACTGTGGAGTGCAGGAATCCACTGAATAGCAGTGTACAGCTCAAGAGTCATAGCTATCCTAGTCTAACATGACCAAACATAGTAAGACCGAACGTAACCTAACTTAACGTAACGTGCCTGGAGCACGGTTGCTTACCTCCCCAGAGCAAAGCAGAATATACTGGAGCACAGGAGAGTGCAGAGATCCGCCGCACGGATGTACAAAGCAGAATATTCTAAGATATCCTAAACAAACCTGACAAAACCTGTCCTGGCGAAGCGAAACCAAACTCAACTTAACTTGCCGAGACCACCATCAATGGTCTCCCCAGGGCCTAGGGGCTTATAGTGGAGCATTGTAGTGTGCAGGAATCCACCAAATAGCAGTCTGTACCGCAGAAGTACATTCCACCCTATAATAACATATCCAAACGTAATATAAACGAGCGTCACATAACATAACCTAATGCGCCGATACCACTGTTGCTGGCCACAACAGAGGTCAGCAGAGCATAGAAGCGCAATGAAGAGCGCCGAAGTCCACCGAAGAGCAGTGTATGGGGCAAAAGTCAAAATTACCCTATCCTAACATAGCCAAACGTGACATAGCCATACGTAACATAATTCAAACTAACGAGCCTACTGACCTAACATGACATAACCTAACCTAGCCGAACGAAGCCTATCTCAAACAAAGGCGAAGACCACCATTGCTTGCCACCACAGAGACACACAGATGTTAGTACAGCAATACAGAGCGCAGGTATCAAAAGAATATCTGTGTATAGGACAAAGTCAAAGCCATCCTAACCACACCTAACCTAACCTAACCTAACCGAACGTTACCTATCTCAACCTAACGTGACGCGACCACTATTGCTGTCCTCCGGAGGGTCGAGCAGAGTATAGTAGAGCAATGTAGAGAGCATAAATCCACCTTGTGGCTGTGTATAGTACAAAAGTAAAGGCTGACCTCTCCTAACCTAGCCAATCGTAACATAAACAAACGTTACATAAAAGAAGTTAACATGCCGAGACCACTGTTTCTGCCCTCCTCAAGCCAAGCCGAGCATAGTACAGCACGGCAGAGAGCGGAAGCCCACTGAATAGCAGTGTATGGCACAAAAGTCGAAGCTTTCCGATCCTAAGCTCGCCAAACATTACACAGCTGAACGTGCCATGTCTCAACCTATCGTGCCGTGGACACTATTGCTGGCCGCCCCAACGACAAGCATAACATATTTGAGCACAGTAGAGCGCAGAAATCCACCGAATAGCAGTGTATGGCACAAAAAGTAAAACTATCCTCTCTAAACCTATCCAATCGTAACATAACCAAACGTTGCTTAGCAGAGAGTAACTTGCCGAGACCACTGTCGCTGTCCTTCCAAGCCAAGCAGGGCATGTTAGAGCACGGTAGAGCGCAGATATCCAAAGCTAACCCAAGCTAACCCAAATTAGCCTAACCTAATCAAATTTAACGCAACAGAACCTATCGCGCAGCGGCCACACTTCTGGCCTCCTCAGAGCAATGCAGAGAATAATAAATCGCAGTAGAAGGCAGAAATCCACCGAATAGGAGAGTATAGCGAAGATGTAAAGCCAACCTGTCCAAATGAGGCCTAACCTAACCTAACAGAACGTAGGATATCTAAACCTAACGAGACGGGACACCTATTGCTTACCTCCCCTGAACCAAGCAGACCATATCAGAGCAAAGTAGAGCTCAGAAATCCACCGAGAGGCAGTGTGTAACAGAAAAGTCAAAGCCATCCTAATCAAACCTATCCAAACGTAACCTAAGCGAACGAAAGCGAACACAACCTATCGTGCAGCGACCGCCAATGCTGGCCTCCCCATAGTCGAGTAAAGTATAATAGAGCAACGCAGAGCCCTGGAATCCTCCGAATGGCAGTGTATAGCTTAAATTACAGAGTGGTCCTATCCCATTCTTACCAAGCGCAACATAGCCAAGCGGAACATAACAAAACCTAACGAGCCTAGACCACTATTGCTGCCCCCCCCCCCCGACGACAAGCGGAACGTTGTAGAGGAGAGTGGAGCGCAGAAGTGAATACAATGGGGGTGAACAGCAGAATGGTCAAAGCTATCGAATCCTAACCCATGCTAACATAACCTAACCAAACGTAACGTATCTATATCTAACGCGCCACGGCCACATTTTCTAGCCTCTCCATAGCAAAGCAGGGCATCTTAGACCACATCAGAGGGCAGAAATTCACCGAATAATTATGTACAGCACGAAAGTCAAAGCTATCCTAACCAAACTTTACCTAACCTAAAATAAACAAACGTTGCTTAACACAATCTAACGTCCAACGAACGCTATTGCTGGAATCGCGAGGTCGAGCATAGTTTAGTAGAGAATTGTAGAGCGCAGGAATCCATGGATTATCAGTGTATAGCACAAAAGTCAAAGCCACCATAAGATAACCAGGAACAACCTAACCTAGCCAAACGTGGCATAACCACACGCAACATAATTCTGCCTATTGTGCCGAGGCCATTACTCCTGGCCACCCTATAGCCGAGTAGAATATACTAGAGCACTATATAGCGCGGAAATCCTTAGAATAGCGGATTATAGCATAAAAGTCACAGCTATCCTGACAAAACATTATCTAGCGCAACATATCCAAGTATAACGCATCTCACCCAAACGTGCCACAGCCACTATCAGTGGCTTTCCCATGCGCAAGCAGAGGATAGCAGAGCAATACAGATCGCAGGTATCGGCCGAATAGCAGCGTACGGCACAAAAGTCAAGGCTACACTAACTAAACCTAACCAAGCCGAACGTAACAGAGCTCAACCCAACTTGCCGGGACCAGAGATGTTGGCCTCCCCAGACACAGGCAGAGCGCATTAGAGTACAGTAGGGCGCAGAAATCCACCGTATAGCAATGTATAGAACAAAAGTCAAAGCTACCCTATCCTAACCTAACCGAACGTAGCACCGCCGAACGTAGCCTATCTCAACCTAAAGTTCCGAGTACACTATGGCTTGCCTCTCCAGAACCAAGCAGAACATACTAGAGTAAAGTAGAACACAGTAATCCACAGAATTGCAGTTTATAATGCAAACGTCAAAGTTATCCTAAGCTAGCCTATCCAAACATGACAAAACCAAACGTAACCTAACTATTCCTATCGTGCCCAGACAGCTATTGCTGTCCTGCCCAGAGGAAAGCAGGACATATTAGAGGAGGGTAGGGAGCCGAAGTCCATAGAATGGGAGTGTATAGCACGAAAATCAATGATATCCTCGCCTAACCCAAACAAACCTAACCTAGCCAAGTGTAACACAGCACAAACTAACTAGCCGCGGCCCCCATTTCTGGCCTGCCAAGAGCAAAGCAGAGGGTATGAGGTCACTGTAGAGCGCAGAATACCGCCGAATAACATTGTATAGCACAAGTGTCAGAGCCATCATGGCCAAACCAAACATAACCTGACCTAACAAAACTTAGAATAACTAACCGTAACGCGCCGAGAACTCTATTGCTGGTCTCCCCAGAGCCAAGCAGAACATATTAGAGTAGAATAGAACGCATAAATAAATAGAATGGCAGTGCATAGCACAATAGTCTAAGCTACCTTATCCAAACGCAACCAAGCGTAACATAACCCAACGTAGCGTAGCTCCACCTATCGTGCCGAGACCGCTATTACTAACCTCTCCTGAACAAAGCAGAATATATCGGACAAGAGTGGAGCGCAGGAATCCACCGAATATCATTGTATAGCACAAAAGTCAAAGCCACCATAAGAAAACCAGGAACAACCTAACCTAAGCAAACGTAGAATAACTAGACCTCACAGGACGAGGCCTCCATTGCTGGCCTCCACAGAGCCAAGCAAAACATACTAGAGCACAGTAGGGCGCAAAAATCCATCGAACTGCAGTGTATAACGCAAAGGTCTAAGCCATCCTAACCAAGCGAAACCTAACATAACATAACCAAACGCAACCTAACATGGCCTATCGTGTCACGACAGCTACTGCCGGCATCGTCACGGACGTGCAGAACATAGAGCAATGAAGAGCGCAGAAATCCTCCGAATAGCAGTGTATGGTACAATAGTCAAAGTTATACTCTCCTAATCAAGCCACACGTAGCATAAACCAAACGCAACCTATCTCAGACTAACTAGCCGAGACCAATACTGCTGGCCTCCCCAGAGGCGAGCAGAATACACTTGAGCACAGCAGAGCGCAGAGACCCACCTAACAGCGGTGTGTATCATAAAAAACAAAGCTGTCCTTTCCTGACGTTTCCAAACGTAACATAACCAAGCTTTATCGGTCTCAAACTAAAGTACCGAGAACACTGTTGCTGGCCTCCCCAGAGCCAAGCAGCACATACCAGAGCACAGCAGAGCCCAGAAGCCCACCGAACAACGGTCTATACCACGAAAGTCAAAGCAATCCATACCTAACCCAAACTGACATCACCTAACCAAGCGTAGCATATATCGAACTAATGTGCCGAGAATTGTATTACTGGCCTCCCCACAGTCGAGCAGAGAGCAGTAGAGCGATGCAGAGCGTAGAAATCCCCCGACTAGCGGTGTATAGCGCAAAAGTTAATGCTATCCTGTTCTAATCCAACCAATCGTACCTTAAGCGGACGCAACGTCACCCAAACAGACGTGCCACGAAAGCCATTGCTGGCGTCTCGAGAGCAGAGCAGAGTATATCAGAGCAATTTAGGACGCTGGAATCCTCCGAATAGCAGTGCACAGCAAAAGAGAAGGAGATACCCTGCCCGAACCTGACATGACCTGGCCGAGTGAAACGTAGCCAATCCCAACCCAACGTTCCTAGCCCACAATTGCTGTCCTACCCATCGTCAAGTAGGGCATATTAGAGGCGAGTGGAGAGCAGTGGTCCATAGAATGGCAGTGTAAATCACGAAAGTCAAAGATATCCTAAACGAACCAAAGCAAACCTAACCAAGCCAAACGTAATCTATCTCATGCTATCGCGCCGTGGTCAGTGTAGCGCACAGGAATCTACCGGATAGCAGTCTATAGCAGAAAAGTCTTGGCCCTTCTATCCTAACCTAACCAAACGTAACGCAACCGATCACACCCTAACTAACCTAACGTGCAGAAGACACATTTGCTGGCCAACCTAGAGCCAAGCAGAGTATACTAGAGCACAGTAGGGCGCAGCAAGGCAGCAAATATCAATGTGTTGCGCAGGAGTCAAAGATATCCTAACATAACCTTACCAAGCTTAACCCAACCAAACGTGGAATAACTCAACCTAACGTGCCTACACCACTACTGCTGACCACCCCAGAGCTAAGCAGAATATACAGAGCACAGCAAACCGCAGAAATCCGCCTCATTGTAGTGTAGAGCAAAAAAGTAAAAGATATCCTACCAAACCTAACCTAACATGACCAATACAAACGTAACCGAACACGTCCTAACGCGCCTAGCCCACTATTGCTGGCATACCCATCGCCAATCCGGGCATATTAGAGGAGAGTAGAACGCACAGATCCATAGAACGGCAGTGTATGTCACGAAAGTCAAAGGCATCCCAACCTAACAGACACAAACCTAACGTAACCAAACGAAACCTAACTCATCCTAACACGCCGCGGCCACTATTTCTGGAATTCCCATAGCAAAGCAGGGAAAAGTAGGTCATAGTAGGGCGCAGAATTCCACCGAAAAGCAGTGCACAGCAGAAAAGTTAAAGCTACCCTGGCCGCGCATTACCAAGCGCAACACAACCAAACGTAACATGACCCAACCCGATAGGGTGAGTTTGGTTACGTTCGGTTATGTTAGGTTAGGTTATGTTTGGTTAGGATGGCATTGACTATTGTGTTGCACGCTGCTATTCGCTGGATCTCTGCACTATACTGTGATCTAATATGATCGGCAGGGCACTGGGGAGGCAACAAATGAAGGTGTCGTATCCTTAGGTGCAGTTATTCTACGTTCTGTTGGTTTACGATTTGTCAGGTTAGGTACGGATATCCTTGACTATTGTGCCATGCACCGCTATTTGGTGGCCTTCTGCGCTCAGCTGCGCTGTAGTATATACTGCTTGGCTCTGGGGAGTCCAGCAATAGTGTTCTCGTCACGTTAGGTAGAGTTATGCTACGTTCGGTTATGTTGCGTATGGCAAACTTATGACAGTGTAGCTTCGACTTTTCATGCTATGCGCTGCGATTCTGTTGATTTCTGCGCTCTACTCCCCTCTAATATATACTAATTGGCTCTGGTGAGGACAGCAATAGTGGCCTCGGCACGGTAGGCTGAATTATGTTACGCTCGTTTACGTTACGTTTGGCCTGGTTAGGATGGGGTCGCTTCGACTTTCGTGCCATACAGTGCCGTACGATCGATTTCTGCTCTCTACTATGGCAGAATATATTCTGCTTGGCTCTGGGAAGGCCAGCAATAGTGATCTCGGCGCGTTGGTTTGAGATAGGTTAAGTTTGGCCTGGCTAGCTTAGGTTAGGTTTGGTTAAGGCAGCAGTGACTTCTCTGCTATATACAGCCATTTGGTCGATATCTGCGCTCGGCATTGCTCTACTAGCCTCTGCATGTTTGTCGGGTGGCCAGCAATGGTGGTCCTCGCACATTGGTTGAGTTAGTTTGCGTTTGATTGCATTTGGTTATGTTAAGTTTGGTTGGTATGGGTTAGCCTTTGTGCTTTACACCGCCACTCTGTCCATATCTGCCTCTTCCACTGCACTACTAGCATCTGCTTATCTCTGAGGAGGCCACCAGTAGCGGTCGTGGCACGTTGGCTGAGTTAGGTTTCGTGTGGTTAGGTTGAGTTAGGTTACGCTTTGTTAGGTCAGGTTCGGCTAAGTTTGGTTAGTGTAGCTTTGACTCTCATGCTATACACAGTCGCGCGGTGGATTCCAGCCCTCCACTGTGCTCTACTTTAATCTGCTAGTCCCTTGGGAGGCCAGCAATTGTGGTCGCGGAACGTTACGTTCAGTTTTGGTGCGATAGGTTAGGTTACGTTTGTTTGCGATACGTTTGGATATCTTTCACTTTTTGCTGTACACTGCGATCCTATGGATTTCTGCGCTCTACTCTCCCTTAATATTTTCTGCTCTTTTCCGTGGACGCCAGGAATAATGCTCTCGACACATTGGGATGAGTTATGTCACGCCTTGTTATGTTACGTTTGGTTAAGTTTGGCTGATACAGCTTTGACTCTTGCGCTGTACACTGCCATTCGGACAATTTCAGCGTTCTACATTGCTCTGTTATACTCTGCTTAGCTCTCGCGAGGCCAGCAGTAGCGGTCGTGGCACGTCGGTTTGGATAAGGTTACGTCTGCTTATGTTGCGTTTTGTAGGGGTAGGGTAGGATTGCTTTGTCTTCTGTGATGTTCACAGGTATTGAGTGTATTTCCGCGCTCTGCTGACCTCTGGTATACTCTGCTTGACTCTGGGGAGGCCAGCAATTGTGGTTTCGGCACGCTAGGCTTTGTTAGGTTACGATCGGCTTGGATAGGTCAGGATATGTTTCGTTAGAATAGCCTTGTCTCTTGTGCTGTACACTCCTACTCGGCCGATATCTGTGCACTGCATTTTTCTACTAGCGTCTGCTTGGATCTCTGCAGGCCAGCAATAGCGTTCGTGGCACGGTTGGTTGTGACCGGTTCTGTTTGCTTAGGGTAGGTTAGGTAAGGTATGGATAGGACGGCTTTGACCCTTGTGCTATATACTGCTATTCGGCATATATCTGCGATCTGCATTGCCGTACTAGCATCTGCTTGTCTCCGGAAAGGCCAGCAAAGGTGGTCGTGACACGATAGCTATAGTCAGGCTACGTTCGGTTAGGTTATGTTTGTTTGTGATAGGCTTGGATAGCTTTGAATTTTGTGGTAGACACTGCTGTACGGTGAATTTCTGCGCTCTACTGTGCTCTAGTGTACTCAGCTTGGCTATGGGGATGCCAGCAGTGTTAGTCTCAGCCCGTTATGTCGAGTTAGGTTACGCTTGGCTCCGTTACGTACGTTTGGGTTCGGTTTGGATATATTCGACTTACGCGGCGTACGCTGATGTTAGGTGAATTTCTTCGCTTTACTGTGCTCCAGTATGTTTTGCTTGGCTCTGGGCAAGCCAGTAATAGTGGTATCGGGGCGACAGGTTGATATAGTATACATTTGGTCGGGTTATGTTGGCGTTTGTTAGGTTTGGAAGGCTTCGACGTTTCTGCTGTGCACTACGATTCCATAGATACTTGGGCTGTATTCTCCTCTATTATGCTCTGCACGGCCCTGTGGAGGCCAGCAATACTTATCGCGGCGTGTTAGCCTCGGATAGGTTACGTTTGGGTAGGTTACGTTTGGTTGGGTTTGGTTAAGATATCTTTGACATTCGCTCTACACCGGTATCCTATGGACTTCTGTGCTCTACTGCGCTCTGGTATAGTCTGCTTGGCTCGCGGGGGGGGGGGGGGGGGTAGGTCTCGGCACGTTGGTCTGAGTTATGTTGCGTTTGGTTATGTCACGCTTGGTTAGGTTAGGAAAGGAAAGCTTTGACTTTTGTGCTATGCACGGCTATTCGGTGAAGTTCTGCGCTCTGCTGTGATCTAGTGCTCCCTGCTTTGCTCTGGAAATTCAAGAAATGGTGGCCGTGGCGCGTTGGGTTCCGATAGGTTACGTTTGGTTAGGTTAAATACGTTTGGGTTAGTTTGGGGTATCTTTACTTTCGTACTATGCATTTCCATCCTATGGACCTGAGAGCTCTATTCTCCTCTAATATGACCTGCTTGGCAACGGGGATGCCGGCAATAGTTGTCGCGGCGCGTTAGGTTGAGATAGGATACGATTCGTTAGGTCATGTTGGCCACGGCAATGTTTGGATGCCTACAACTTTTCTGCTATGCACTGCTATTCGGTGGATTTCTGTGCTCTACTCTTCCCTTATATGCTCTGATTAGCGCTGCGGAGGCCAGTAGTAGTGGTCTCTGCACGTTAGGTTGGGAGAGGTTGCGTTCGGCTTGGTTACGTTTGGCTTGGTAAGGAATGGATAGCTTTGACCTTTGCGCTATACACTGCAATTCGGTCGATATCTGTGCGCTGCATCCCTCTACTGGCTTCTGATTGTATCTGGGGATGCCAGAAATAGCGGTCGCGGTAGGTACGGTTGAGCTTTGTTTACGCTTGGTTAGGTTAGGTTCGGTTATGTTTGTTAAGTATGGCTTTCACCTCTGTGCTGTACACTGATATTCGTCCGATACCTGCGCTCTGCATTGCTCTATTGGCACCTGCATGTCTCTGTGGAGGCCAGCAACGGTGGTCGTGGCACATTCGGTTCAGTTAGACTACGCTTGGTTTGGCTATGTTTGGATGTGTTTGGTTTGGATGGCTCTGACTTTTGTGCTATTCGGTGCATTTCTGCGCTCTGCTGTGCTCTAGTATTTTCTGCTTGGCTATGGGGATGCCAGCAGTATTTGCCTCGGCACGATAGTCTGTGCTCGGTTACGTTTGGCTGCGTTACGTTTGTCTATGTTAGGATAGTATTTCTATGACTTTTGTGCTATACAGTGCTATTCGGTAGATCCCTGCGCTCTAGATTTCACAACTATGCTAAGCTCGACCATCGGGAGGCCATCAGTAGTAGTCGCCGCCCGTTATATTGAGTTCGATTACGTTTGGTTAGGCTATGTTACGTTGCGTTACGTTAGTGTGGCCTTCACTTTTGTGCTACTCACTGCTATGATACGGACTTCTGCGTTCTTCTGTGCGCTATCACACTGTGCTTGGCTCTGTGGTCGCCAGGAAGAGTGCTGTCGGCACGCTAGGTTGAGTTATGTTGCTCTTGGTTACGTTAGGTTTGGTTAGGCTTGGTTAGGACACCTTTGACTTTTGAGCTATAGACTGCCATTCCGGCACTTTAATAGTTCTACATTGCTCTGCTATAACCTGCTTAGCTCTTGTGTGGCCAGCAATAGCTGTCGTGGTACGTCAGTTTGGGCAGCGTTACGTCAGCTTATGTTACGTTTGGTTACGTTAGGATAGGATAGCTTTACTTTTGTGCTATACACAGCTAGTCGGTGGATTTCTGCGCCATACTGTGCTCAGATAAGCTCTGCTTGGCCCTGGGGAGGCCGGCAATATTGCTCTCGGCAAGTTAGGTTGAGTTAGGCTACGTTTGGGTAAGTTATGTTAGTTTGGGTTAGGTTTGGGTGGATTCTTCTTTCATGGTATGTGCTGTTATTCGGTGGCTTTGTACCGACCACTGTGCTCTACACGCAATGGCGGTCGTGGCACGTTTGTTTGTGCCTTGTTACGTTCGGTTAGGTTAGGTTAAGCCAGGTTTGGTCAGCATGTCTCTGACTTTTGCGCTATACACTGCAATTCTGTCGATTCCTGCGATCTGCTGTGCTCTAATATGCTCCACCTGACACTGGGGATGCCAGCAATAGTCGTTTCGGAACGATAGTTTCTGTAATGTTAGGCTTGGTTATGCTAGGTTTGTCTGCTTTCAGTTAGGATACCTTTGGTTTTTCGGCTGTGCATTGTCATTATGTGGATTTCGGCGCACTACTTTTCTCTAATTCGTTCTACTTGGCTCGAGGGAAGCGAGCAATAACGTGCCGCTACAGCTAAGTTGAGTTACGCTACGTTTGGCTAGGATACGTTGCCCATGTTATGTTTGGATAGTTACGGCTTTCGTGGTATACACTGTTATTCGGTCGATTTCCGCGCTCTACTCCCCTCTAATATGTTCCACTTGTCTCTGGCAAGGCCAAAAATAGTGGTCACGGCACGTCAGGCTGAGTTAGGTTACGTCCGCAAGGGGATGCCGGCAATAGTTGTCGCGGCGCGTTAGCTTGAGATAGGATACGATTCGTTAGGTCATGTTGGCCACGGCAATGTTTGGATGCCTACAACTTTTCTGCTATGCACTGCTATTCGGTGGATTTCTGTGCTCTACTCTGCTGTACAATAATCTGCACGACTCTGGAGCGGCGAGGAATAGAGGTCAAAGCACGATAGATTTTGTTAGGCTGCGTTTGGTAATGTCACGATTGTTTAGGATATGTTAAGGCAGCTTTGACTTTTGGGTTCTACACCGCTATTTGGGGGATATCCACGCTATACGTTACTCTACTGTACTCTGCTTGACTCTGAGGAGGCCAGTAATTGTGGTCTCGGCACGTTAGTTATGGTTAGGCTACGTTTGGTTGGGCTATGTTAGTTTGTGTTACGTTTGGATAGCTTTGACTTTTGAGCTATACACAGCTGTACGATGAATTTCATCGCTCTACTGTGCTCTAGTATGTTCTGCTTGACTTTGCGGTAGCCAGTAATAGCTGTCTCAGCGCTATAGATACAGAGAGTATACGTTTGGTTGGGCTTCGTTTGCTCTTGTTAGGTTCAGGTAGCTTCGACTTCTCTGCTATGCACTGTGATTCCATAGATTTCTGCGCTCTAGTCTCCTCCATTATGCTCTGCTCGGCTCTGCGGGGGCCAGCAAAACTAGCCGCGGCGCGTTAGCTTTGGATATGTTACACTTGGATAGGTTCGATTTGGTTGGGTTTGGACAGGATAGCCTTAACATATGTGCTTTACACGGATATACTGTAGACCTGTGCGCTCTACTGTGCTCTAGTATATTCTGCTTGTCTCTTGGTAAGCCCGCAGTCTTGGCCTCGGCACGTTAGTCTGAGTTTGGTTGCGTTTTGTTATGTGACGTTTGACCAGGTTAGGATAGGATGGCTTTGACTTTTGTGCTATACATGGCTATTCGGTGGGTTTCTGCGCTCTAGTGTGACCTAATGTTCCCTGCTTTGATCTGGGAATCCTTGAAATAGTGGTCGAGGCGCGTTAAGGTATGTTGTGTTATGTTCGGTTAGTTTAGGATTGTTTGGTTTGCGTAAGGATATCTTTGAATTTCGTGCAATACACTGCCGCACTATGCAACTCTGCGTTCTACTCTCCTCTAGTATGCCATGCTCGGCGTTTGGGTGGGCAGCAATTGTGGGCTATTCACTTTATGTTTGTATTGGGTACGTCTGACTATGTTTGGTTAGGTCAGATTAGCCTGGGGTACCTCCTACTTCTTGCTGTACAGTACTATTCAGGAGGTTTCAGCATTCCACAATGCTCTGCTGTACTCTGCCTAGCTCTCACGCGGTAGGCACTAGCGGTCGTGGCACGTCATGTTGTGTTACGGTACGTCCGCTCATGTCATGTTCGGTTATGTTAGGATAGGATCCCCCTGGCTTTTGTGCAATACGTGGCAAATCAGTGGATTTCTACACTCAACTGTTCTCTAGTATGTTCTTCATGTCCCTGGGGAAGACAGTAATAGCGCTCTCGGCGCGATAGGTTGAGATAAGGTACGTTTGTGTCCGTTACGCTTTCTCTGGATTGGTTCGGACAGCGTTGACGCTTCAGCTATTCTCAGTGTCGCTATTGATATCTGCGCTTTACTATGCTGTATTATTCTCTGCTTGCCACTGTGGAAGGTAGCAATAATGGTCGCTGCAGGTTAGCTTGTGATTGGTTACGTTTGGTTATGTTAGGCTTGTTTGGGTTTGGATAGGTTAGCATTGGTATGCGTGCTCAACACGAATATCCTATGCACTTCTGTGCTCCACTGTGCTCTGTCATATTCTGCTTGTCTCTGGGGAAGCCAGCAATAGTGGTCACGTAGCGTTCGGTTTGATTACTCTACGTTTGGTTAGGTTAGGTTAGGTTCTTTTAGGTCAGCGTGTCTTTGACTTTTGTGCTATGCACTACTATTTGATGGCTTTCCGCGATCTACTCTGCTGTACTACACTCTGCTTGACTCTGTGGAGACCAGCTTTAGAGGTCTTGACTCGATATATTTCGCTAGGCTACGTTTGATGATAATGCGATTGGTCAGGTTAGGACGGGGTAGCTTTGATTCTTGTGATGTACACCGCTGCTCAGAGGATTTTACGTTATACATTGCTCTACGGTACTCTGCGAGACCATGGGGGGGGGGGGGGGGGG
>NW_016910472.1:430043-433677 GCF_001483705.2 Eufriesea mexicana
GGGGGGGGGGGAAGTAGAATTGGTCTCGGCACGTTAGGTTGAGTTAAGCTACGTTCGGCAATGCTACGTTTGGCTATGTTATGATAGTGTAACTTCGACTATTGTGCTATGCACTGCGATTCCATCGCCCTCTGCTCTCTGCCCTCCTCTAACTTCTACTGCAAGGCTGTGACGATGGCAGCAATAGTTGCCTCGGCACGTCAGTAAGTGTTACGCTGCGTTTGCTTAAGTTACGTTTGGTTAGGTTAGGATGGTGTATCTTTGACTATTGTGCTGTAGACCGCTATTCGGTGAATTTCTGTGCTCTGCTGTGCTCTGGTATATTCTGCGTGGCTCTCTGGAGGGCAGCAGCAGTGGTCGCCGCACGTTAGCTTGAAAAAGATTACGTTCGGCTAGGTTAGGTTACGCTCTCTTAGAATAGGGTAGCTTTGTCTCTTGTGCTACACACTGCCATTCTGTGGACTTCTGCTATCTACTGTGCCCTATCACGCTCTGGATGTCTATGTGGATGCCTGGAAAATACTCTCGTCACGTTAGGTTTTCTTGTGTTGCGTTTGACTAAGTTAGGTTTGGCTAGGTTTGGTAAGGGTGGTCACGACTCTAGCGCTGTGCACTGCTGTATGGACGATTTCGGCGTTCTACATTGCACTTCTATAATCCGCTTAGCTCGCATGAGGCCAGCAGCAGCATGCGTGGGATGTCAGGTTGGGTAACGTTACGTCTGTTTACGATATGTTTGGTTAGATTAGAATCGAAGAGCTCCGACTTTTCCGCCATGTACTGCTATACGGCAGATTTCTGCATTCTACCGTGCTCTAATAAGCCCGGGTTGTCGATGGCGAGGCTAGCAATAGTGGTCTCGGCACGTTACGTCGGGCTGTGCTACATGTGGTTAAATTAGGTATTGTCTAGTGAGTTTAGGATTTCTTCGACTTCTGTTCTTTACACGTCAGTGCGGCGTTTTCTGCGCTCTACTGTGTTCTTGTATAGCCTTCTTTTCCCTGGGGTGGTCAGCAATAGCGGTCTTGCACGTTATGTTGGTTTAGGTTACGTTTGGTTGTGCCTTGTTTGGTTAAGTTAGGACCGGGTAGCTATGACTTTTGTGCTGCACACTGATATTCGGTAGATTCCTGCGATCTACTCTGGTCGAGTGTACCCTGCCTTGCTCTGTGAAGTCCACAAACAGTGGCCGCGGCTCGTTAGGTAATGCTAGGCTACGCTTTGCTTGGTCAGGTATGTTTTGGTTAGGTTGGTATACCTTTGACTTTCGTGCAATACACAGCCATTATATGGGCCTCAACGCTCAACTCCCCTCTAATATGCTGTGCTTGGCAACAGGCAGGTGAGCAATACGGGTATATGCACGTTAGGTTGGGGTTGGTTACGTTTGGTTCGGTTAGGGTATGTCAGGTTAGGATAGGTTACACATTACTTCTCCGCTTTGCACTTAAGTGCGGCCGATATCTGCTGTCTACCGTGCTCTAGTTTACTCTGCTTGGCTCTGGGGAGAGAGCAATAGTGGTGTAGGTCCTTTTGGTTTGGGATGGGCTATGTTCGGTTATGCTAAGCTTGGTTAGGTTAGCATAGGATAGCTTTGACTTTTGCGATATAAACTGCCTTCCGGTGGAACTCTGGCTCTTCGTTGCTCTACTACACTCTGCTCGACTCTGGGGAGGCCAGCAATAGTGGTCATGGCCCGTTGAGTTGAGTTATGTTTCGTCTGGTTGGTTAGGTTGGGAGAGGGTAGCTTTGACTTTTGTGATATACACTGCTATTCGGTGGAATTCTTTGATCTACTCTGGTCTAGTGTACCCTGCCTTGCTCTGGGAATTCAAGAAATAGTGGCCGCGTCACGTACGTCTGTGTTAGGTCACGTTTGGATAGGTTATGCTTGTTTGGGTCCTGTATGGGTAGCTTTGACGTTTCTGGCACTCCATGCGAACATATGGGTTTCGGCGCCCTCGTATCCTCTATTATGTCCTGCATGTCATTGGGGAGGCCAGCAATAGTGTACTCGGCATGTTATGTTTAATTGCTCTGCGATGGGTTATGTTAGGTTAGGATAGTTTGTGCTAGGGCTACTTTGACTTTTGCGCTATACACTGCTACATGGTAGCTTCCTTCGCTCTACTGTTCTCCATTATATTCTGCCTTTCCCTAGGGAGATTTGTGCTAGGGCTACTTTGACTTTTGCGCTATACACTGCTACATGGTAGCTTCCTTCGCTCTACTGTTCTCCATTATATTCTGCCTTTCCCTAGGGAGGCCAGAACAGAGGTCTCGGCACATTAAGTTATGTCATGCTACATTTGCATATATTACGTTTGGATAGGTTAGGACAATGTAGATTTGACTTTTGCGGTATAGGCTGCCATTCGGTGGATCCCTCCGCTCCGCATTGCTCCACTAGCCTCTGCTTCTCTGTGGGGCGGCCAGCAGTTGTGGTCGTGGCGCGTCTGTTTGAGTTAGGTTACGTTTGGTTTCGTTAGGGAAGGTTATGTTTGGTCAGGGTGGCTTTTACTTTTGTGCTTTATGCCGCTATTCGGTAGATTCCTGCGCTCAGCACTGCTCTACTAGCCTCTGCTTGTCTGTGGTGATGCCAGCAATGGTGGTCGTGACACGTTTGGTTGAGTTAGGTTACGTTTGGCTCTGCTAGGGTAGGTTAGGCTTGGTCAGGATGGCTCTCACGCTTGTGCTACACACTGCTATTCGGTGGACCTCTGCGCTCCACTTTGCACTAGCATATTCTGTTTGGCGATGAGGAGGCCCGCAGTAGTGCTCTCAGCACGCTAGGCTGAGCTAGGTTACGTTTGCTTATGTTATGTTTTTTCCGGTTGGGTTAGGGTATCTGCGACCTTTGTGCTTTACACCTCATTGCGGCGGATTTCTGCTCTCCACTGTGATCTTGTATATTCTGCCTTGCTCTGTGCTTGCTAGCAATAGTGGTTCGGGGACGTTGGGTTGTGTCATGTGACGCCTGTTTGTGTTACACTTGGTTATTTGAGGCCAGGGTAGCTTTGACTTTTGTACTGTGCACTGCCACACGGTGGATTACTGCGCTCTACCGTGACCTAGTTTTCCCTGCTTTGCTCTGGGAATTTCAGAACTGGTGGCCGCGGCGCGTTAGGATGGCATAGATTACGTTTGGTTAGGTTAGTTTTTTTCGGTTAGGTCTGGCTACCTTTGACTTTCGTGACATGCAATGACATTCTATGGACGTCTGCGCTCTGTTACCCTCTAATATGCTCTGTATGGCGACGGGAAGGCCATAAATAGTTGTCTCGGCACGTAAGGTGGAGGTAGGGTACGATTGGTCAGGATACGTTAGCTTTGGTAAGGTTAGGATGGCTTAGACTTTCCTCCTGGACACTGCCATTGTATGGATTTCTGCTCCCGACACACCTCCATTATGCTCAGCTTGGCTCTGTGGATGTCAGCAATACAGATCGCGACATTTTATGTTTAGTTAGTTCTCGTTTGTTTATGTTAGGTCTGTTGGTGATAGGTTGGGATCCCTTTGACTTTCGTAACATGCACTGCCGTTCTGTGGAGCACTTCGGCTAGGCATGTTAGGCTGGGGTTGGTTACGTTTGGCTTGGTTATGATAGGACATGTTTGGTAGGATATTTTCTCT
>NW_016910473.1:0-2731 GCF_001483705.2 Eufriesea mexicana
CACCGCCTTCGGTGGATTTCGGCGCTCCAATTTGCTGTAATATGCCCTGTTTGGCGTTGAATATTCCAGCAATATCGCTCTCGTCACGTTATGCTTTGCTACACTACCACTGCATAGGTTAGGTTAGGTCATGTTATGTCAGGATATGTTTGTCTTTTGTGCTATACACTGCAAGTGCTATACACTGCAGTGCGTTGTATTTCTTAGCTCTGCTGTGCTCTGGCATATTCTTTATGCCTCTGCGCAGGCCAGCAGTTGTGTTCTAGGCACGTCAGGTTAAGTAATGCTACGTTTGCGTATGCCAAGTTTAGCTATGTTGGGAAGAAATAGCTTAGACTTTTGTGCCATTCAACGCCATTCGGTGCATTTCTGCGCCCTACGGCTCTATAATGTTATCTGCCTTACTCTGTTGTGGCCTGGATAGTCGTATCTGCACGTTAGGTTAAGTTATGTTACATTTCGTTAAGGTAGGTTAGGAAGGCTTCATTAGTGTTTCTTTGACCTCTGTGCTTTACACTGGTATTCAGCAGATGGCTGCGTTCTACATTGCTCTACTCTACTCTGCTCAATCTGGGAGGGCGAGCAATAGCCCCTGCGGCACTATTTCTCGCAGTATATCTAGTTTGATTCAGGTAACGTTCTGTTAGGCTAGGTTATGGTAAGTTTGGTACGGACAGCTGTGACTTTCGTGCTATACACTCTTATGCGGTGTATCTCTGTGATCTACTGTGCTCTACGTTCTGCTTGGCTATGGGGAGGCAAGGAGCAGTGGTCGTTGCGCGCTGTGTAGAGGTATGCTACGTCCCGTTAGCTTAGGTTAGACCATGTTATGCTAGTGTAACTACGGCTATTGTGGTATTAACTGCAATACGGTGGAATTCTGCGCTATACTGTGGTCTGGTATATTCTGCTTGTCGCAGTGGAGGTCAGCAATGGCTGTACCGCAGTTATAGTTTGAGTTATGTTACGTTCGTTTATGTTACATTTGACTAGGTTAGGATAGGCTACTTTGACTTTTGTGCAATTCACTGCTATACCGTGGATTTCTGCGCTCTAATGTCCTATAATATGCTCTGGTTGGCTCTGTGGTGGTCAGGAATGGTGGCCTCGGCACGTTAGTTTGAGTAAGGTTACTCCTCGATAGGTTGGGTTATGAAGGCTCGGTTATGATTTCTTTGACTTTTGTACTGTAAACTGCTATACGGTGGATTTCTGCGCTCTTCATTGCTCTACTTTATTCTGCTCGGCACTGGGGGGGGGCGAGCAATAGCTGACGTGGCTCGACAGGCTGAGTTATGCCACGTTTGGTCGGGTTAGGTTAGGTTAAGTTTGGTTAGGATAGCTTTGATTTTCTCACTATACACCGTTAGTCGGTGGATTTCTGTGATCTACCCTGCTCTACTATATTCTGTTTGGCTCTGTGGATGACAGCAGCATTGGTCGGAGGAAGTTTTATTGAGCTATGCTACGTTTGGTTACGTTAGGTTACGCCAGGTTATGCTAGGGTGCTTGCGGCTTTTGTGCTATTCATTGCATTGCGGTGGATTTCTGCGCTGCACCGCTCTCTGGTAAATTCTTCTCGTCTTTGTGGGAGCGAGCAGTGGTGATCTCGTCATATTAGGCTGAGTTATGTTACGATTGGACCTGTCACATTTTGCTGCGTTAGAACATGCTACAATGACTCTTGCGCATTACACTCGTATTCGGTGAATTTCTGTGACCTACTGTGCTCTACAACACTCTGCTCTGCGCTAGTGATGGCAGAAGCTGTGGTTGTGGAACGCCATGTTGAGATACGCTACGTTAGGTTAGGTTAGGCTGGGTCAGGTTATGTTAGGGCATCCTCGACTTTTGTGCTATTCACTGCAGTGCGGCGGATTTCTGCGCACAACTGTGCTGCATTATACTCTGCTTGTCTCTGTGGAGGTCTGAAGTTGAGGTCTCGTCATGTTTGGTTGTGTTAGGTTACGTTTGGTAATGTTACGTCTGGCTAGGTTAGGATAGACTATTTGGTCTTTTGTGCTATACGACGCTATTCTCTGAGTTTCTGTGATCTATTGTGCTCTGATACACTCTGCTTGGCTCAAGGGGGGCGATCAGTAGCGGTCGCAGCTCGTTAGGTTGAATTAGGCTACATACGGTTAGGTTAGGTTAGGCCTGGTTGGGTTAGTATATCCTTGACTATTGTGCTGTACACTGCAATGCGGCGGACTTCTGCGCACTACTGTGCTCTGGTACATTCTGCTTGTCTCTGTTGGGGCCAGCAATAGTGGTATCGCCATGTTAGGTTGAGCTAGACTACGTCTGTATATGTTCCGTTTGTCTGGTTTACGATAGGCAACTTCGTCTCGTGTGCCGTTCACCGATATTCGGTGGATCTCTGCACTCTAATGCTCTCTAATATGCCCTGATTGTCTCTGAGAGTCCATCAATATTGGTCTCGTCAAGTTGTGTTGGGGTACACTACGTTTTGTTAGGTTAGGTTAGGCCAAGTTAGGTCTGGGTATATTTGACTTGTGCTCTGCTGTTCTCTAGTGTATTCTGCTTGGCTCCGGGGTGGACAGGAACAGTGGCCTCGGCACGTTACGTTGAGTTATGGTACATGTGGCTATGTTACGTTTGGTGAGGTTAGTATATGGTAGTTTATCCTTTTGTGCTATACACAGTAATGCGCGAATGCCTGCGCTCCACAGCGATCTAATATTTTCTGCTTTGCACTGGGGGGGGGGGG
>NW_016910473.1:2759-20633 GCF_001483705.2 Eufriesea mexicana
GATAGCTCTGACTTTCCAGCTATACACAGTTGGTCGGCGGATTTCTGTGCACGACTGTGCTCTACTATATTCTGCTCGACCCTGGGGGGCCAGCAATAGTGGTCACGGCACGCTTCGTAGAGTTGGCTTACGTTTGGTTGGGTTATGTTCACTTCGGTTGGGTTCCGATTGCTGTGACTTTTGTGCTGTACTCTGCGATTCAGTGGGCTTCTGCGCTCCGCTGTCCTCTAGAATGTTACGCTCGACTCTGGTGAGGCCAACACGTAGTGTTCTCGGCACTTTATGTTGAGTTGGGCTACGGTTCGTTAGGTTGGGTCTGGTAGGGTATGGTTTTGTCATCCTTGACATTTTGTTATACACGGAAATGCACTGGATCTCTGCGCACTACTGTTCTCCAGTACGTTCTGCATGTCTCTGTGGAGGCCAGAAATATTGGCCTCGCCACGTTACGTTGAGTAACACTTCGTTTGGTTTGGTTTGGATCGGTCAGGCTGGATTAGGGTATGATTCGCTTTTGTGCTTTGCACTGCAATGTGTTGGATTTCTGCGCTACTCTGTGCTGTAGCATACTCCGCTTGGTGCAGTGGATGCAAGCAATAGTGACCTCCACACGTTAGTGTTTGTTAAGCTACGTTCGGTTATGTTACCTTTGTTGAGGTTAGGGTAGAATGGATAAGACTTTTGTGCTGTACACTGCTATACGCGGGTTTCTGCGCTCTACTGTGCTCTAATATTTTCTGCTTGGCTCTAGGGTGGCCTGCAATTGTGGTCTCTGCACGTTAAGTTCAGTAACGTTACGATTGGATAGGATAGGTTAGGTTTAGCTCGGTCAGGTTATCCTTGACTTCGTGCTATGCACTGATATCGGAAGGACATCTGCGCTCGAATCGGCTCTGCTATATTCTGCTTGGCCATGTCGAGGACACCAAGAGTGGTCGCGGCACGCTATATTGTGGTAGGCTTCGTTTGGCTAGATTACCTTAGCTTGGATTAGGATTGGATACGTATGACTTTTGTGCCATACACAGCGATTTTATTAATTCCAGCTCCCTACTGTCCTCTAGTATGTCCTGCTCGACTCTGGGGATGCCAGCTATATCGGTGGCGGTACGTTAGGCTTAGTTATGTTACATTTGGTTATGTCAAGATTGTAAATATTGGGGGCGGATTGCTTCGTCTTTTGTACGATGCACTGCTACTCGGTGGATTTCTGCGCTCTACTGTGCTCCAATATGTTCCGCTTGGCTCTGGGGTGGCCGGTATTAGTGATCCCGGCGCTCTAGCTTGAGTTATGTTACGCTTCGTTAGGTAAGGTTAGCAAGGCTTCTTATTGTTTCTCTGACTTTTGCGCTATAGGCTGCCATTCGGAGGATTTATGCGGTCTACATTGCTCTACTACACTTCGTCCGAATCTGGGGAGGCGAGCAATAGTTGTCGTGGCAAGTTGCGTTGAGTTACGTTACGTTTGGTTAGGTTAGGTTAGGTTTGGTTAAATTTGATTGGGATAGCAATGACTTTCGCGCCATACACTATCCTTCGATGGATTTCTGTGACCTACTGCGCCCTGCTATATTACGCTCGTCTCATGGCAGGGCGGAAGCAGTGGTCGTGGCACGGTACGCTGAGTTACGCTACGTTGGGTTAGGTTATGTCTACCTGGGATCGGTTCGGCTGTCGATGCCTTTTGTGTTATACTCTGCAATTCTATGGATTTCTCCGCTCTACTCTCCGATAATATGGGCTGCCCGAATCTGTGAAGGCCAGCAATAGTGGTCGCGGTATTCTGGGTTAAGTTATGTTGCGTTTGGTTGCGTTAATATTGTATATCTTACGATAATGACGTTTTGACTTTTGTACTGTACACAGCTATTCGGGGAATCCTGCGCCCTTGTGTGCTCCAGTATGTCTGCTTAGATCTGGGAGGCCTGAAATAGCGGTCTCGGCGCGTTAGGTTGAGTCAGGCTACGTGGATAATCACACGTTTGGTTATGCTAGGAGAGAATAGTTTAGACTTTTGTGCTGTACACTGCCATTCGGAGGATTTATGCGCTCTACATTGCTCTACTGTACTCTATTCGAACCTTGGAAGTAAGAAATAGAGGTCGTGGCACATTAGGTTGTGCTAGGTTATGTTTGGTTTGTATAGGTTAGATTCTGCTTGGTCAGGATGGCTGTGACTTTCATGCTATGCACTGCTTTTCGGTGGATTTCTGTGATATACTGTGCTGCGCTACATTCTGCGTGGATCTGTGGAGTCCAGGAGCAGTAGTCACGGCACGACATTTGAGCTATGCTACCTTTTTTTATGTTAGGTTGTGTTAGGTTGTGTCTGGATTCCTTCAACTTATGTGCTGTACACTGCTATTCGGTGGATTTCTCCGCTCTACATTGCACTACTATGCTCCGCTCGACTCTGGGCTGGCGAGCAACAGTGGTCGTGGCTGGTAAGTTTGAGTTATGCTACGATTGGTTAGGCTACGTTAGGACATGTTCGGTTAGGGTAGCTTCTACTTTCGTGCAATACACCGTTTTTCGGCGGGTACCTGTGATCTACTGCGCTCTAATTCATTCTGCTTGGCTCTGTGGAGGCCACAAGCAGTGGTCGCGTCTCTCGATGTTGGGATATGCTAGGTTCGGTTAGGTTATGCTGGGTCAGGAGAGGTTAGGATATCTTCCACTTTTGTGCCATTCATTGCATTGTGGTGGATTTCTGAGCCCTACTGTGCTCTAGTACATTCTGCTCGTCTGTCTGGAGGCCAGCAGTAGTGGTCTCGTCATGTTAGATTCAGTTACGTTACGCTCGCATTTGTTACGTTTGGCTAGGTTAAGAATAGCTAATCTGACTTTTGTGTTATACACTGCTATTCGGTGGATTTCTGCGATCTAATGTGCTCTAATATGCTCTGCTCTGCTCTGGATTGGGCAGCAATGTTAGTGCCGGTAAGTTAGGTTGTGTTAAGTTACGTTTCGCTAGTTTAGGTTAGGAAGGTTCGATTATGATTTCTGTGGCTCTTGTGCTGTACACTGCTTTTCGGTAGATTTCTGCGCTCTACATTGCTCTACTGTACTGAGTCCTACTCTTGGAAGGCGAGCAACCGTGGCACTGGCACGATAGGTTCAATCATGCTAAGTTCGGCTTGATTAGGTTAGGCCAGGATAGGTTAAGTTATCTACGGCTTTTGTGCTATTCACTTCAATGCGGTGGACCCCTGCGCTCTCCTGTGCTCTTGTATATTCAGCTTGGCCCTGAGGAAGCCACCAATGGTGGTCTCGGCTCGATAGGTTTACATATATTACGTATGTTTATGTTACCTTTGGCAAGGTTAGGATACGATAGCCTTGACTTTTGCGATATCAATTGCTGTTCGGTGGCTTCCAGGTTCTACTGTTCTCTAATATGCTCTGCTTTGTTCTGGGGAGGTCAGTAACGCTGGGCACGTCACGTTATATTCAGATGCGCTGTGTTTGGACAGGTTAGGTTGGGCCGTGTTAGGTCAGGATACGTTTGACTTTTGTGCTGTATACTGCCATGCCGTGGATTTCTGCGATCTGCTGTGCTGTAGTATATTCTGCTTAGTCCTGGCGATGCCAGCAATAGTGGTCACGGCACGTTAGGTAGGGTCTAGCTACGTTTGCTTATGTTACGTTTGGTTAGATTGAGGCAGAATAGCTTAGACTTATGAGATATGCCCTGCTAGTCTGTGGATTTCTGCGCTCTACTGTACTCTAATGTGTTCTGCTTGGCTCAATGGCGGCCTGCAATTGTAGCCTCGGGACGAAAGTTTCAATTATGTTACGGTTTGTTCGCTTACGTCATGGAGGTTTGGATAGGGTCTTTTTGACCTTTGTGCCATACACTGCTATTCCTTGGATCGACACGTCCTACATTGCTGTTATATACTCCGCTCGGCTCTGGGGAGGCGAGCGGTAGTGGTCGTGGCACGTTAGGTTGGGTCAAGCTACGATCGGTTATGTTACGAATGGTTATGCCAGGATAGGGTAACTTTGACTATTGTGCTATGCACTGCGATTCCACGGATTTCTGCGTTCTACTCTAATCTAATATGTTCTGCCTGGTAATGGGGAGGTCAGTAATAGTGGCCTCGATACGTTAGTCTGGGTTAGATTTCGTTTGATTTCGTTAGGATTGGCTTCGTTAGGATAGGGTAGCTTTGACTTTCGCGCTTTACACCGCTTTACCTATGACTTCTGCGCTCTACTGCGCTCTAGCATGCCCTGCTTGGCTCCGGCGAGGCCAGCAACCGTGGTCTCGGCACGTAAGGATTAGTTAGGTTATGTTCCTTTGGGCTAAGTTGGATTAGGTTTTCCTGGGGCAGCTGTGACTTTTGCGCTCTACAGTGCTTTTCGGTCTATGCATTGCTCTACTTGACTCTGCTTGTCTGTGGGGAGGCCAGCAATAGTGGTCGTGGCAAGTTTGTTTGAGTTACGCTAGGTTTGGATCTTTTTGTGTGGGTAAAGTTTGTTCTGGGAGGCTTTGACTCTTTTGCTATACACTGCTATTCGGTAGCCCTCTGCGCTCTACTGTGCAATAGTATGCTCCGCTTGGCTATGGGGAGGCCAGCATTAGTGATCTCGGCAAGTTAGGCTGAGTTCGGTTGCGTTTGGTTATGTCACGTTTGGTTAGGTAAGGATAAGGTAGCTTAGACTTTTATGATATACACTGCTCCTCGGCTGATTTCTGAACTATGCATGGCTCAACCGTATTCTGCTCGACTCTCGGGAGGCCATCAATAGTGGTCGCGGGACGATCGGTTTAGTTATGATGCGTTAGGTTAGGACACGTTTGGTAATATTTGCTTGTCATAGCTATGACTTTTGTGCTATACACTGCTGTGCTGTCGGTTCCAGCGTCCTACATTGGTCTTCTATACTCTGCTTGGATCTTGATGTGCCAGCAATAGTGGTAGCCGCACCCCAGGGTGGGTTCCCTTATGATAGGTTATCTTACGTTTTGTCAGGTTAGGAGGGGTTAGCTTCGACTTTTGTGCTATACACAGATATTCGGTGGGTTTCTGAGATGTACTCTGCTCTACAACTTTCTGCTTGGATCTGGGAAGGCCAGGAGCATTGTTCGCGGCACACAATGTTGAGACACGCTACGTTTGCATAGGTTAGATATTATCTGGTTATGTGAGGGTATGTTTGACTTTTGCGCTGTGCACTGCATTGCGGCAGATTTCTGCGCTTTGCTGTGCTCTGGTATATTCTGCTTTGCTGTGGGGAGGCCAGAAACAATGGTCTCGGCGCATTAGGTTGAGCTATGCCACGTTCGGATATGTTACGTCTGCTCAGGTGATAATGGGATATTATAGACTTCTGAGATACAAACTGCTATGCTCCGATTTCTTCGTTCTACTGCGTTCTGATATTTTCTGCTTGGCTTTGTGGTGGACAGTAATAGAGGTCTCGGCACGTTAGACTGAAATATCTTGCGTTTCGATAGGGCAGGTTAGGAAGGATTGGTTAGGATTTCCTTGACTATTGTGCAGTACACGGCTTTTCGGTGGATTTCTGTGATCTGCTGTGCTCTACTATATTCTGCTTAGCTCTACGGATACCAGCGGCAGTGTTCACTTCACGTCATGTTAAGTTATGCAACGTATAGCTAGGTTAGGTTAGGCCAGGTTGGGTTAGGATATCCCGGACTCTTGTGCTCTGCACTGAAATATGGTGGATTTCTGCTCCCGACATTGCGCTACTGTACTCTCCTCGAATCTGGGGTGGGGAGCAGTAGTGACCGTGGCACGTTAGTTTCCGTTATGTTATGATTGGTTAGATTTGGTCAGGGTATGTTAGGTAAGTATACCTTCGACTTCAGTGCTCTTCACTGCAATGCGGTGGATTCCTGCTCACTACTGTGCTCCAGTACATTCTGCTTGTCTCTGAGGAGGCCTGCAATGGCTGCCTCGCCATGTTGGTTTGGGTTTAGTTACGTTTGGATATGTTACGTTTAGCTGGGTTAGGTTAGGGTACTTTGATTTTTGTGCTATATACTGACATTCGGTGGATTTCTGCGTCCCAGCGCGCTCTAATATGCTCTGCATGGCTCTGGGGTCGCCGGCAGTAGTGGTCTCGGCAGGATAGGTTGAGTTACGTTACGCTTCGTTAGGTTACGTTAGTCTAGGCTGCGTTTGGATAGCTTCGACTTACGCGGTGTACATTGTTGTTCGGTAGATTTCTGCGCTCTGCAGTGCTCTAGTATTGGTTGCTTGACTCTGTGGTGGCCAGCAATAGCGGAATAGGGACTTTAGTTTGAGATAGGTCACCGACGGCCATGTCACGTTTGGTTAGATTAGGATAGGGTAGCTCTGACTTTTCTGATATGTACTGTCACACGGTAGATTTCCACGTTATACATTGCTATAATATGCTCTGCTTGGCTCTGAGGATTCCAGCAACGCTTACCTCGGCACCATTCGTTGAGATATTTTACGTTCGGTTAGGTTAGGTTGGGGCAGGTTTGATTAGGGTGTCTTCCGCTTTTGTGCCATACACTGAAATAGGGTGGATTACTGCGCTCTATTGTGCTCTAGTATGTTCCGCTTGACTCTGGGGAGGCAGGCAGTGGTGCCCTAGACACGTTGATTTTAGTTCGGTTACGATCAATTATGTTACGTTTGGTTAGGGTACGATAGGGTAGCTTTGTCTTTTGTGCCATACGCTGTTAATCTATGGACCTCTGCGTAGGCGAACATACGCTTGCTTAACATACCGAGCAGCGCCCCTATTACTGGTCTCCCCACGGGCAAGCAGAATATAGTAGAGCTACGTAGGGTGTAGGAATCCACACAGGATAGCGCAGAAGTGCACCGAATAGCTGTTTATAGCACAAAGTCCAAGGTTCTCCTATCCTAACATAACGAATCGCAACATGACCGAACGTAACTTAACACACTCCAAGGGGCCGCGAATGCTATTGCTGCCCTCCAAACAACCGAGTGGAACATATTAGAGACGAATAGAGCACAGAAATCCTTGGTATCGCAGTGTCAAGCAGAAAAGTCAAAGCTGTCCTAACCGAAACTAACCCAACAAAGCCAAGCCGAATGTAATCTAACAAAGCCTAACGTGTCGAAGCTGCCATTGCTGGCGTCCCCATGGCGAAGAAGAGCATATTAGTTGAGCGTAGAGCGCTGAAGTCCAAAGAATAGCAATGGACAGCGGAAAAGTCGAAGGCATCTTAACCGAACCCAGACAAGCCTAACCTCACCAAACGCAACCTAGCTCAACCTAACGCCCCGGGACCACTTTTGCTTTCCTCCCCAGAGCCAAGCAGAACATGCTAGAGCACAGTAGATTACAGAAGTCCGCAGAAAGGCAATCTATACCACGAAAGTCATTGGAATCCAAACCTTATCCCAAAGTAACATGACCTAACCAAACCCAGCACAACTCAAACTAACGTGCCGAGACTACTATTACTGGCCTCCCCAGGGTCGAGCAAGGTGCAGTAGAGTAATGTAGAGTGTCGAAATCCTCCGAAGAGAGGCGTATAGCACAAGGCCAAGCTATCCAATCCTAACCAGTGCAATCGCGACATTACCAAACGCAGCATAACAGAGCCTATCGTGCCATTGCCGCTTTTGCAGGCCTCCCCAGAGGCGAGCAGAGTATAGTAGGGCACAGCAGAGCGCAGAAATCCACCGAACAACAGTGTACACAACGAGTGTCAAAGCTATCCAATCCTATCCCTAAGAAACGTAACCTAACCAGGCGTAGCGAGACCGAAACAAACTTGCCGAGATCAGTATTGCTGCCCCGCTCAGGGAGAGGCAGAGAATATTAGATAACAGCAGAGCGCAGAAATCCGCTGAAATGCAGTGTACAGCAAAAAGCTCAAAGCTACATTCTCCTACCCTAACCAAAGGTAACAAAACATAACGTAGCCTATCTCAACGTAGCATGTAGAGGCCACTATTACTGGCATCCCCAGGGTCGAGCATAGCATATTAGAGCACAGTAGGGCGCAGAAGTCCACCGAATAGAAGTGTATAGCACAACGTCACATCTATCCTCTCCTAACATTGCCTAACGTAACTTAACCGAACGTAACATTACAAAGCCTACCGTGCCGGGATAACTGTTTCTGGCCCCCGCAGGACCAAGCAGGATATAGTAGAGAAGAGTAGAGCGCAGAAACCGTCCGCATTGGGGCGAGTAGCGCAACAGTCGAAGATATCCTGACCAAACCTAGCCTAACCTAACCTAACCAAACGCAACAAATCTCAACCTAACTTGCCGCGACCACTACTGCTGGCGTCCCCAGAGGCAAGCGAAACATGGTAGAGCACAGTAGAGTGCAGGGAACAGTCACATTGCTGCGTAAATCGTAAAAGTCAACGATATCCTGACCTAACCCGACCTAACCTAACCGAACCAAAGGTAGCATTATTACTAGCATTCCCGGAGCCGTGCTGAACATATTAGGGCACAGCAGAGCGCAGGAGTCCGCCGAATAGCAGTGTATTGCGCAAAGGTCAAAGTTAAAATATAATAAAATATCTAAGCGTAGTACAAGGCAACGTAACCAAACAAAACCTAACGTGCCGAGGCCGCTGTTGCTGGCCTCCCCAGAGTCGAGCTGCTTATAGTAGAGCAATGAAAGTCGCAGGGATCCACCGAATAAAAGTGTGTTGCACGAAAGTCAAAGGTATCCTATCCAAGCCTAACCAAACGTAGCATAACCAAACGCATCGTAGCTCAGACTAACATTCCGAGAACAATACTTCTGGCCAGCCCATAGCCAAGCAGATTACACTAGAGAAGAGTATTGCGCAGGATGCCACCTGTTAGAAGTGTATAGCGCAGACGTGAAAACAATCCAATTCATACATATCCAAACATAACCAACCCAAACTTAGCCTAACTCAACCGAACGAGCCACGACCACCATTGCTGGCCTTCGCAGAGACAAGCGGAAGCTAGTAGAGCAAGGCAGAGCGCAGATATCGATCGAACTGCAGTGTATAGCACGAAAGTCACAGCTATCCCATCCAATCTTATCGTAACCTAGCCTAACCATGCCTAACGAAGCCAAACGTAACTTATCTCAAACAAACGTGCCGGGACCAGAGCTGCTGGCCTCCCTACAGCCATGCAGGACGTATCAGAACACAGTAGAGAGCAGGTATCCACCGAATAGCAGTGTATAGCCCAGAAGTCGTAGCTATCACATCCTAACCCAACGTAACCTGACATAGCCAAGTGTAACATATCCTATCCCAGCGTGCCGACATCACTATTACTGCATCCCCTGTGTGAAGCAGAAAATATCATAGCACAGTAGAGCGCAGGGAACGTCCCGATAGCATTGTATACCATGAAAAAGTGTGTTGCACGAAAGTCAAAGGTATCCTATCCAAGCCTAACCAAACGTAGCATAACCAAACGCATCGTAGCTCAGACTAACATTCCGAGAACAATACTTCTGGCCAGCCCATAGCCAAGCAGATTACACTAGAGAAGAGTATTGCGCAGGATGCCACCTGTTAGAAGTGTATAGCGCAGACGTGAAAACAATCCAATTCATACATATCCAAACATAACCAACCCAAACTTAGCCTAACTCAACCGAACGAGCCACGACCACCATTGCTGGCCTTCGCAGAGACAAGCGGAAGCTAGTAGAGCAAGGCAGAGCGCAGATATCGATCGAACTGCAGTGTATAGCACGAAAGTCACAGCTATCCCATCCAATCTTATCGTAACCTAGCCTAACCATGCCTAACGAAGCCAAACGTAACTTATCTCAAACAAACGTGCCGGGACCAGAGCTGCTGGCCTCCCTACAGCCATGCAGGACGTATCAGAACACAGTAGAGAGCAGGTATCCACCGAATAGCAGTGTATAGCCCAGAAGTCGTAGCTATCACATCCTAACCCAACGTAACCTGACATAGCCAAGTGTAACATATCCTATCCCAGCGTGCCGACATCACTATTACTGCATCCCCTGTGTGAAGCAGAAAATATCATAGCACAGTAGAGCGCAGGGAACGTCCCGATAGCATTGTATACCATGAAAGTCGAAGCTATGAAGAACTAACCCGATCTAACGTATCCTAACCGAACGTAGCGTAACAAAGCCTAACGTGGCGAGGCCGCGATTGCTAGCCTCCACGGAGCCAAGGAGGGCATATTAGAGTACAGTATATCGCTGAAGTCCAAGGAATAGCTGTATACAGCACAACAGCCAATGCTGTCCTCTCCTACAGTGACCAAACATAACATAACCCGACGTAGCCTATATCTAACTAACGTGCCGGGACCACTATTACTGGCCTCCTCAAAGTCGAGCCGAGTGTAGTAGAGCACAGTAGAGCGCAGGAATAGACCGAATAACAGAATGTGCCTAGAAAGTCAAAGCTACACAAACATAACAAAAAGAAACGTCATCTAACCTAATGTATTATATCCGAACCTAACGTGCCGAAACCACTATTGCTGGCTTCTTCGGGGCCGAGCAGAGCATATAATAGCACAGCTGTTGGCAGAAATCCGCCGCATTGCTGCGTAAAGCACAAAAGTCAAATAAATCACAACCTACCGCGTACTAACCTATCCAAGACAAACGTAGACTAAATAATCATAGCGGGCCGAGACCACCATTTTTGGCGTCCCCAGTGCCAAGCAGAACAAATTAGAGCACAGTAGAATGCAGGAATCCTCCGAATAGGAGTGCATAGCGCAAAAGTCAAAGCTAGATCCTCCTGCCCTAACAAACTAACGTAACCAAAAGTAACACAACACAACCTATCGTGACGAGGCCACTACTGCTGGACTCCCAGAGCTAGGCGGTACATATTAGGGTAGAGTAGAGAGCAGATGGCCATAGAATCTCAGTATATAGCGGAAAAGTCGAAGCTACCCAAACTTAGCCATAGCTAACTTAGTCTATCCAAACGTAGCCAATCTCAACCTGACTTTGCCGGACCACAATTACACGCGTTCCCAGTGCCAAGCAGGACGTACTGGAGCACAGTAGAACGCAGAAATCCGCCGAAAAGAAGCGTATAGCGCAAAGTAAGAGCTACCCTTCCCTACCCCAACCGAATATAGCAGGACCAAACGTAACCGAACTAAGCCTTTCTTGCCACAACCACTATTTCTGGCCTACCCAGATTCGAGCAGAGTATAATAGAGCGATGTAGAGCGCAGGAAGGCACCAAATAGCAGTGCATAGCTAAAAAGTCGAAGCTATCCTCTTCTAACCTATCCAAAAGAAACATAATCGCACGTACCATAACACAACCGAACGCGTCGAGACCACTGTTTCCGGAATACACAGAGCCAAGCAGGGTGTAACAGAGCAGAGTAGGAGGCAGGAGTCCACAGAATGGAGGTGTACAGCAGAAAAGTCAAAGAAACCCTATCAAAACCAAACATAATCTAGGAAAACGAAACGTAACATAACTCAATCAAACGTGCCACGAACATTATTGCTGGAATCCCGGGAGACAAGCAGAACATATTAGAGCGCAGTAGGGCGCAGAAGTTCACTGAATGGAAGTGTATTGGACAAAAGTCAAAGCTATCCCGTCCTAACGTAACCACACCTCACCTAACCTCACGTAATATAATTCAGCCTAACGGGTCGCGACCACGATTCCTGGCGTCCCCAGAGACAGGCGGAGTGTGATAGCGCACAATAGGACGCAGAAGTCCATAGAAATGCAGCACGCGGCACAGGGGGCATACCGCCGCAACCAAACATAACTGCACGTACCCTAACACAGCCGAAAGTGCCGCGACCACCATTGCTGGCCTCCCCAGGGCTATGCAGGACCTATTGGAGCAGAGTAGAGCGAGAAATCCATAGAACCGCAGTGTACAGTAGAAAAGTCAAAGCAATCCTAACGAAACCAATGCTAACATAATCCAATAAATCGTAACATAACAAAACCTAACGTGCCGCGCCCACTATTTCTGGCCACCCCAGAGCAATGAAGGGTATATTAGAGCACAGCAGAATGGAGAAATCCAACTAACGGCAGTGCATGGCACAAGAGTCGAAGCAATCATAACCAAACTAAACCTAACATAAACTAACCAAACATAACATAACTCAGACTATCGTGTCACGACCGCCATTGCTGGCGTCCCCAGAGTCGAGTAGAGTATAGCAGAGTAACGAAGAGCGCAGGAATCCTCCGAAACGCAATGTATAGCACAAAAGTCAGATTTATCCTCTCGAAACCTAAACAAACGTAGCATGCCCAAGCGAAACGTAACAAATCCTAGCGAGCCGCGACCACTACTGCTGGCCTCTCCACAGTCAAGCAAAGCACATTAGAGGGGAGTAGAGCGCCGAAATCAATAGAATCGCAGCGCATATCGGAATAGACAGAGCTACACAAATCTAACCCTCCCCGACAGAACATAACCAAACATAGCCTAACACATCCTAACGTGCAGAGACCGCTATAGCTGCCCTCGCCAGAGCAAATCAGGACATGCAAGAGCACAGTAGAGCGCAGAAGTCCACCGAGTAGCAGTGTACAGGACAAGAGTTATAGCTTTCCTATCCAAACTTAGCCTAACCCTACCTAACCGAACGTAACCTGACTGAACGTAACGTGCCGGGACCACTATTGCTGTCCTTCCCAAAAACAAGCTGAACATACTGGAGCACTGTTGGGCGCAGAAGCCCAACTAGCAGCAGACAATAGCACTAAAGTCAAAGCAATCCTCTATTAGCATAACCAATCGTAACATAACCGAGCATAACGTGTTCCAAACTAACATTCCCCGACCAACATTGCTGGCCACCACAGATCCCAGCAGAACACATTAGTGCAGAGTAGAACACAGATATACATAGAATCGCAGTGTATATCTCAAAATTCAGCTAGCCAAACATAACCAAAACAAACAGAATATAGGCAAACATACCCTAACTGGAGCTAATGTGCCGAGACGGATAGTGCTGCCCTCCGCATAGCCAAGCAGGACATACTAGAGCACAGTAGGTCGTAAAAATCCACCGAATAGCAGTGTAAAGCATAAAAGATGAAGCTGTCATAGCGAAACTTATCCTAACCAAACCTATCCGGTCGTAACCGGACCCAACATTACCGGCTGCAATCACTATTGCTGTCCTTCCCAGGGCCAAGCTGAAAATATAAGAGCACTGTAGGGCGCAGAAGTTAACCATGTAGCAAAATATAGCACTGAAGTAAAAGCCACCCTCTCCTAACCTTACCAAATGTAACATAACCAATCGTAACCTACCTCAACCTAGCGTGCCGCGACATCTGTTGCTGGCCACCTCAGATTCAAGCAGAATACGTTAGTGGAGAGTAGAACGCAGAAGGCCATATTATAACAGTGTATATCGGAAAATTCAAAGCTACCCATGCCTAACCCAAACCAACAGGACATAATCAAATATAGCCTGACACAACCTATCGTGAGGACACCGTTATTGATGCCCTCCCCAGAGCCGAGCAGGTCATACTAGAGCACAGTAGAGCGCAGAAGTCCTCCGAGTAGCAGTGTACAGCACAAAAGTTAAAGCTATCCTTACGAATCGTAGCCTAACCCAACCTAATATTACGTAGCGCGACTGATCATAACGTGCCGGGACACGCCCCCCCCCCCACCTTGCTGACCTTGCCAGAGCCAAGCTGAAAATATTAGAGCACTCTAGGGCGCAGAGACCCACCTAATAGCGGAATACGGCACAAAAGACAAAGCTATCCCCTGCTAGCCTAACCAATCGTAACGTAACCGAACGTATCGATGCTCAACCAAACGTGCTGCGATTACCATTGCTAGCCTACCCACAGTCAGGCGGAACAGATTAGTGGAAAGTAAAACGCGGAAGACCATATAATCGCAGTGCGCATCGGAAAAGACAGAGTAACACAAACCTTACCCAAACTAACAGAACACAGCCATTCATAGCCTAACTAGCCTTAATGTGACGAGACCGCTATTGCTGCCCACCACAGAGCCAAGCAGGCCATACTAGAGCACAGTGGAGCGCAGGAATACACAGAAGAGCAGTTTACACCACGAAAGGCAAGACTGTCCAAACCTAACACGTGACAACGCACCCAAACCAAACGTAGCATAACACAAACTGACGTGCCGGAATCACTATTACTGAGCTACCCAGAGCAAAGCAGAACACATTAGATCACAGTGGAGCACAGGAACAGATCGAATATAAGTGTAAAGCACATAAGTTATAGCCGTCGTTTCTCAGCCAAACAAATCGTAACATAACCGTACGTAACGTAACTCAATACAACGTGCCGGGGCCACTATTGCTGAGCTCCCAATACGCTAGCAAAGTAAAGGAGAGCACAATACAACACAGAATACCATCGAATAGCAGTGAACAGCACAACAGTTGGAGCTGTCCTGACTAAACTTAGCTTATCACAACCAAACCGCACGTAAACTGACCCAACGTTACCGTTGCCGAGGCCAACGTTTCTGGCCTTCTCAGAGTCAAGCAGAGAATATTAAAGCACTGTAAGGAACAGAAATCCACCTAACAACAGACCATCGCGCTAAAGTCAAAGCTATCCTCTCATAATGCAACCAAGCATATCATAGCCGATGGTAATCTGACCCAACCAAACGTGTCGCGACCACCATTACTGGCCTCCACAGAGCCAAATAGGACACGTTAGTGGAGTGTAGAACGCAGAAATCCATACAATCGCAGTATATGTCGGAATAGCCAAAACAACCCAGGCCTAACACAATAAAACGGAACGTATCCAAACGTAGCATATATCAACCTAACGTGTGAGACCGCTATTGCTGCCCTCCCCAGGGCCAAGCAGGACACACTAGAGCACAGTAGAGCGCAGAAATCCATCGAGTAGCAGTGTTCTGCACAAAAGTTAGAGCAATCTTTACCAAACGTAGCCTAACCTATCCTAACCGAACGTAGCCACTTTTTCTGGCCTCCACAGAGCCGAGCAGAGTATGGCAGAGCACAGTAGAGCGTGCAAAGCCACCAAATAGCAATATATAGCACAAAAGTCAAAGATATCCTGCCCTATCCAGGACTAACCAGACCTAACCCAACTAAGACAAACTAAGCATGACGTGCCGCCAGCACTATTCCTGGCTGCCACAGAGAAGAGCAGAATATGATGGAGCACAGTAGAGCACAAAAGTTCATAGAGGATCTGTGGGGAGCACTTTCGTCAAAGCCATCCAAGCCTAACCAGAGCCAACGTAGCCTAGCCGAATGTATCCTATCTCAACCTAGCGTGCCGAGACAAATCCTGCTGGCCTCCACGTCTGCAAGCAGGGCCCATAAGAGAAGAAAAGAGCACTGGGGTTCATTGTATGGCAATGCATAGCTCGAATGTCAAAGATAACCCAACCTAACCTAACAAACCTAATCCATCCGAACGTAAGTTAACATATCCTAACACGCGCGGGCAATATTCCAAGCATTCCCAGATCAAAGCAGGGAAATCAGATCACAGTAGAGCGCACAAACCTGCCGAATAGCAGTGTATAGCGCAAAAGTCAAAACTACCCTGTCCTAACATAACCAAACGTAACATAGGCGGACGTAGCGTTACCGAACCTGACGTGCCGCGACCTCTATTGCTGGCCTCCACTGAGCCAAGCTGAGCATGATAGTTGATGATATTGCGCTGAAGTCCATAGAATCGTATAGCAGTGTATAGCAGAAATTTCGAAGCTACTCAATCCTAACCAAACCTGATATAACATAACCAAACGTAGCCTTTCTCAACCTATCTTGTCACGACCGCTATTGCTGGTCATACCAGAGTCGAGCAGAGTATAATAGTGCAAGGGAGGTTGCAGGAATCCACCCAACGGCAGTATATAGCACAGAAGTCAAAGTTATCCTATCCTAACCTAAGAAATCATAATACATCCCAACGTAACTGTCACAACCTAACGCGCCGGGACCACTACCGCTGGCCTCTCCAAAGCTAAGCAGAATATACTGGAGCACTGTAGACCGTAGTGAGTAACCGAATTGCAGTGCATAGCAGAAAAGTCGAAGATATCTTTACCTATCCCGGCCAAATCTAACCTAACCGAACGTAGAATAACTAAATCTAATGGGACGAGACCTCTATTGCTGGCCTCCCCACATGCAAGCAGAACATACTAGTGCACATCAGAGCGCAGGAGCCCGCTGAACTAGAGTCTATACCACGAAAATCAAAGCAATCCAAACCTAACCCAAGAAGACATAACCCAACCAAACGTAGCCTAACTCGTCCAAACGCGAAGAGAACATTATTACTGGAAACCCTGGAATCGAGCAGAGCACAGTAGAGCAATGTAGAGCGTAGAAGACCTAGCCCAACCGAACCAAACGTAGAATAACTAAACCTAACTAGCCGAGACCTCTATTGCTAGCATAAACGGGGCCAAGCAGAATATATTAGAGCACAGTAGAGCGCAGAAGTCCACAGAAGAGCAGTGTATAGCGCAAAATCCATAGAATCGCAGTATACAAAGGAAAAGTTAAAGATACACAGACCTAACCCAAACTAACGTATCACATCCTGACAAAGCAAACCAAACGTAACGTTCCGCGGATACTATTGCTGGCCTCCACAGTGCCAAGCAGATTACCGTGTAGCAAAGTAGAGGGCAGTAATACACCGAAAAGCAGAGTATTGCAAAAAAGTCAAAGATATCCTCCCCTGACCCAGCCAAACGTTACATAACCTTACGCAACCTAACTAGGCCTATCGTGCCGCTGCCACTATTTCTGGCCTCCGCAGAGCCAAGCAGATCATATTAGAGTGCAGTAGATCGCAGAGGTACCCGCATCGCCGTGTATAAGGCAAAAGTCCATGCCATCATCCCCAAACGCGATCCAACCCAGCGTAACCGAACATACCATATCACAACTTATCGTGCCACGGCCGATATTTCGGGTCTCCCCAGGGTCGAGCAGAGTGAAGTAGAGCAATGCAGAGCGCAGAAATCCACCGTATAGCCCTGTATTGCTCAAGAGTCAGAGCTATCCTCCCCTAACCTAACTGAACGTAACATTACCAAACGCGACATAACTCCGACTTACGTGTCGAGACCAATACTGCTAGCCTCCCAGAGCCGAGAACTATAAACAAGCGCACAATAGAGCGCAGAAATCCATACAATCGCAGGGTATGGCAGAAAAGTCAAAGCTACCCATACCTGACCCAATCAAACGTAACCTAGACAAACGTGACCTAACTCAAACGAACGTGCCTTGAACACAGTTTCTAGAATTCCCAGAGCAAGGCAGGGTGCATTAGACAAGAGTAGAGCGCGGAATACCACCGTAAAGCAGTGTAGGGCACAAAAGCCGGAGTTACCCTTTCCTAACCTAACCAAACGTAACACAGCCTAACGTAACCCATCTCAACCAAACGTGCCTAGACCGCCATTGCTGATCTCCCCAGGGCAGAGACGACTATACTAGAGCACAGGAGAGCGCTGGAATACACCGAGTAGCAGCGTATGGCACAGAAGTTAAAGCAATACTTTCCAAACCTAACAAATCGTAACATAACCGAACGTAACTTAACACAAAGTAATATGCCGGGACCACCGTTGCTGTCCTTCCCTAGCCAGGCAGAGCAGATTAGAGCACGGTGGACCGCAGAACTCCACCGAATAGCAGTGTATAGCACAAAAGTCGAAGTTATCCTATCCAAACATGAGCACACTTTACCCAACCGTACACAGCAAAGCTCCACCTATCGCGCCGCGGTCACTTTTCCCGGTGTCTCTGGAGACAAGTAGAGCGTGATAGGGCACGGCAGAGATTAGAAGTCCATAGAATTGCAGTGTGTTGCATAGGAGGCATGGTTGTCGCAGCCTAACCCACAGAAACCTAACCTAACC